>NC_041397.2:121989666-122289666 GCF_900747795.2 Erpetoichthys calabaricus | reverse complement strand
CTAACGTTGCGGTCAGCAAGTCGGCTAACATCCGCCATGTACCGTCTTTCAGTTGCGAGAAGCAGATCATAGAATGGTTGAAACTGTTGCCCCTAACGTTGCGCCACGGCGTGTGGTTCGTTTATACCTCGTGTCTTCTCATTAAACTTTTATCTCGCGAATATGTTATTGCAATCCGCAGTGGGAGCGTTTCTATAAACTTAATTTAAACTTACGTTTTACACCGTGCTTTGTTTCCCTTATGAACATGCTTGTATGCTTCACTCGCTCCCTTCTCAATTGTTTAATGAATTTTTTGCTCTTCGCTGTTTGCGGCTCTTCCGTCATTTCCCCCTACTTCGTTCTTTTATCTCGCGAATATGTTATTGCAATCCTTAACGGGAGCGTTTCAATAAACTGATTGAAAATAGTTTTGCATTTACCTTTTTAGTAAAAGGCGAGCTTTTAAGCCTGAGAAATCACCCCGTAAATGCACATGTTTAATTGCACATGTGTTAATATGTATGGTTACACAGTATTAAAAGACAGTGAACAACGTCAGTTACCTTTGTTCCCGCGTTTGATAAAAGGCGAGCTTTTAAGCCTGAGAAATCACCCCGTAAATGCACACGTTTAATTGCACGTGTTAATATGTATGCTTACACAGTATTAAAAGACAGTCAAAAATTAACGTCATTTACCTTCGTTCCCGCGTTTGACTCGTGCTGTAAATCTCTTCCTTGTTTTTAGTTCACGTGATTACGTAGGAGGCGTGATGACGCGATACGTGACTCCGCCTCCTCCATTACAGTATATGGACAAAAAATATATTCCAGTTATGACCATTACGCGTAGAATTTCGAAATGAAACCTGCCTAACTTTTGTAAGTAAGCTGTAAGGAATGAGCCTGCCAAATTTCAGCCTTCCACCTACACGGGAAGTTCGAGAATTAGTGATGAGTGAGTGAGTCAGTCAGTCAGTCAGTCAGTCAGTGAGTCAGTGAGTCAGTGAGGGCTTTGCCTTTTATTAATATGTATAGATTATTGTATATAACTTATCCCCACCTTCCCTTCTATATCTATTACCTTAGGCAATTAGATGTAGTAAAAAGACAAGCAGAAGTTAAGTTACAGTTTAAATAATGTATTATTGATAATATTCAGAAATAATAACAAAATGCAAAGTATATTTGAATATTGGCAACCATACAACCTGATGAAATGATAATATGTAGTTCAGGTGGCACACAGACTTATAGTTACTTAAATGTCTCTAGTTAAGGCATCATTGGTGCTCAGCTTTCAGCCACATGTCTGTTCAAAATGGTTGCTGAGCTGTGCTCTTCATCACAGGATAGCAAGAGAGATGCTTCTTTCAGATGTTGGTTAGTAAGAGAGAGATTGTGAGGTTAAACACATACTGTACATTTATAGATGTTCTGTCCAATCCCTACAGCCAATAGGACATCATGGTACTTAAAGGCCTCTGAGACAAGCCAATTCCAAACAGCCATACTTTAGACTAATGGGGGAAATAGAACATCTTAACACCTGCCCCCAAACCATATGTTAAAGTGCACCTTAGCCCATTTGCGGGGGCAGAAATGACTTTAGCAAAGAAACACTTGCCAAACTGGTTTAAAACACACATCCCCCAAATCCTGTCATAAAATTCAAACAGACCCATTTCTAATTGGGGGGTAAACACTAAATTACATTCCTTTGCTTAAATTAGAAATAAAGACATGCAAAACATTTATCAAGTTATATGTAAAATCTCACATCACAACACCAATAGAACCAAAGTTATTTTTGCACCTAGTGGTTGTGGTAGAAATTAACATCCTCTATTAGGACAAGTTTGATAAAATCTCTTCGAGTCAGAAACCAGGCAGGAGAAAACTTGTCCATTGTGTTTTCAATTATCTCTCAAGCAAATGCCTGAAGAAGGAGCATTCATCACAGCAGTCTGTTACAATAATAAGGGCAGAGGTCTATTTTATAAACATCTGAATTTACATAACAGTTCTGATATTGGCACTGATTTTACTGCACTCTTGCTCTTCTCATATCTTTTGAATTCGGAACTTATTCTGTTATTAAAACTGTAAATGTGCCAACTAGCAAGTTTTACTAGGTGCATGAAAGAACATCAGCCAGTTTCTTGAACCATTCTCCAGTAACATCCATCCATCCATTTTCCAACCCGCTGAATCCGAACACAGGGTCACGGGGGTCTGCTGGAGCCAATCCCAGCCAACACAGGGCACAAGGCACAAGGCAGGGAACCAATCCTGGGCAGGGTGCCAACCCACCGCAGGACACACACAAACACACCCACACACCAAGCACACACTAGGGCCAATTTAGAATCGCCAATCCACCTAACCTGCATGTCTTTGGACTGTGGGAGGAAACCGGAGCGCCCGGAGGAAACCCACGCAGACACGGGGAGAACATGCAAACTCCACGCAGGGAGGACCTGGGAAGCGAACCCAGGTCCCCAGGTCTCCCAACTGCGAGGCAGCAGCGCTACCCACTGCGCCACCATGCCGCCCATCTCCAGTAACATTCAACTTATTTACTTGACCATTTCAGCAGTCTTTTTAAGACATTTCTAAAACAAATGCTTATATATTTCAGTGTGCACTGCAACCCAAAATATTTAATTATTGTTACCTCCAAATTATTTTCCCACAGTGTGGTACACTCTGGCCCCAAACAGATTGCCGTATTGAACACAGAAAAGTTTCTGATCCTAGCCAGTTAAGGAAAGGTATCTGTTCTGATAAGCATGTGGGATAATGTCTTGAGTGAGCGAAGTGCAGACACAAACAAAGGAGAGACTGGCTTGTATTTGAATATAACTGAGCTATACAAAGTGAAACGCCTTGAAGTTAATTTTTTTAAACGTATAATTCCTTTCGATCTTCTGTGATCATCAAATTACAAACTGATTGATGCCATAACAGGAACATCACAATCCTCTGCTGGATGAGGGTAGCTGTACAAAATTGATGTCTAGCTATACTAAATCATTTAGTGCATATTACGGAAATGATTAATAATAATGCTTACAGTAGTAGAGTGTTAATTTAGGGGTATAATAATTATCTTTACCATCCTGGTTTTCATTCATCTATATGAGACAAGAAAATGATAAAATGCTATGAAATTAGAAGCCCAAAAAAATCAGCCAAAAACCTTTTGTAGAAACTATGTGATTATTATCAATGTTACAATGATCTACAAATTAGAAAACAATAAAAGTTGCACAACTGTTAGAACAGCGAGTGGCCAGTTTGCCAGGTATAATGCTCTTTGTCCATTACTTACTGCTCAGGCAATGCCATTGGAATTTATAGCAAGGTGCCAGCAAATCCTTTGTATGAGCAATTTAAAGAATGAATGCACAAGACTAAACATTCAAATGACTTTAAACTTGGCATGCTAGTGAGAGTTTTGAGGGCCACCGATATATAAAGAAGTAGCTGCTAGCCAAAACACGGCTGGCCATTGGCACCCCCACTGGAATGTCAGTCAGTAAGAGAGGCTGCCACAGCTTTCACAGAATAACAGACAGACTACATCACTGATGCCATACGAGCTATAGAAAAGTGCAGGATTTCCATATGGCAAGTGATGACCCAACAAAATCTGCTAAGTAACAGCAACATAGAAGAAGATAAAAAATAGAAAAGATAATGGCGGTTGTGCAATGATTTCAGGTATAGTTTTGTGGTACACAATGAACTCCTTTATGTGACTGGAGTGAACTTTGAATGCAACGGAATAAATGAACATTATTACCAATCAGTGTACTCCATGCCATACTATACCATTTCCAGCTTCCGCTTCATCCTGAGTAGAGTCGCTTGAATAGGAAAAGTGCTAGATTGGTTCTGGGAGCATGATGTATTAGTGGAACAAAAGCATATTTATAGCTTGTTACTTTCACAAAATATTGCCAATTTCTTTTAGCACCTCTGACCAGCAATAAAGTTTGTGCAGTGAAGCATTGGAGCTAACCAACCGATCGAAAGCTTATTAATTACACTTTTACTCAACAAGGCCAATGGAAAAATGTGTGATCAGGTCACTTTAAAAAGGTTCAGATCTGACATTGTGGTTAGCAACACAGGAGCGCCGCAGGGGACTGTACTTTCTCCGGTCCTGTTCAGCCTATATACATCGGACTTCCAATACAACTCGGAGTCCTGCCACATTCAAAAGTTCGCTGACGACACTGCTATCGTGGGCTGCATCAGGAGTGGGCAGGAGGAGGAGTATAGGAACCTCATCAAGGACTTTGTTAAATGGTGCGACTCAAACCACCTACACCTGAACACCAGCAAAACCAAGGAGCTAGTGCTGGATTTTAGGAGGCCCAGGCCCTTCCTGGAACCCGTGATCATTAGAGATGACTGTGTGCAGAGGGTACAGACCTATAAATACCTGGGAGTGCAGCTGGATGATAAATTGGACTGGACTGCCAATACTGATTCTCTGTGCAAGAGAGGACAGAGCCGGCATTACTTCCTTAGAAGACTGGCGTCCTTCAACATCTGCTAGTGCCCTCTTCTACGCGGTGGTGTGCTGGGGAGGCAGCATTAAGAAGAAGGACACCTCACACCTGGATAAACTGGTGAGGAAGGCAGGCTCTATTGTAGGCATGGAGCTGGACAGTTTGACATCCGTGGCAGAGCGACGGCCGCTGAGAAGGCTCCTATTAATTATGGAGAATCCACTGCATCCACTAAACAGTATCATCTCCAGACAGAGGAGCAGCTTCAGCGACAGACTGCTGTCACTGTCCTGCTCCACTGAGAGACTGAGGAGATTGTTCCTCCTCCAAACTATGCGACTCTTCAATTCCACCCGGGGGGTTAAATGTTAACATTATTGTCTGTTTTTACCTACATTTTTATTACTCTTTAATTTAATATTGTTTTTTATCAGTATGCTGCTGCTGGAGTATGTGAATTTCCCCTTGGGATTAATAAAGTATCTATCTATCTATCTATCTATCTATCTATCTATCTATCTATCTATCTATCTATCTATCTATCTATCTATCTATCTATCTATCTATCTATCTATCTATCTATCTATCTATCTATCTATCTATCTATCTATCTATCTATCCAAATTTTAGGTCACTGCAAGACAAAAACCACACTTCCTCTGTTTTCTGTGTGTTCTGTATTGCTTTGGATGTCAACAGAATCACATGAGAGGGACATTGGCATGCTGCAAACAGGTATGCGATGAGTCAGTTTTGACAGACATTATGAATAAACCTCTTCACGGTGGAAACATTTCAACAGACTATCAGGATAGATGACTTTATAGTTCTGGTCTCTTCGAGTGATCACACAATTTAACTAACAAATTAGACTGGTCCATCACAGAGATTGTTTCTGATCTGCCACCAGCACTGAAGCTTCAAGCAGACACATTGCCCACATCAGTGGCAGGACATTGAAGGTTAGTCTCTATGTTATTGGTTTTAGAGCAAAGTGACCTGTCAGAGTCCATCTGCTCAAATCTTCCAGAGGACTGTCTCTACACCAGGTCAATGTCAGCCTACACGCAGCTGCTCCAGTCACAACTGTCCTAAGCAGTGCTGCTGTGCAGGTACTGCCTTATCTTGCCTTCTGACTTGACCTTAATCCTATAGAGCACTTTAGAATCACAAAACTTAACAGCATGACCCTCTGTCTGCTAATGGCTATTAACTTTGTCAAAACTTCTACAAGAATAGGATAACATCTGATAGCTTTACATTCAAAGGCTCATTGACTCTATGTGCCACAGGTGTCAAGCACTGGTGGCTGCAAGAGGTGAGAACACTAGATACCAAGGACAGCCAGGAGATTCTCATTAATGTTCACAGTGTCATCCTTATGCAGGGAAGGCTACTAAGCTTAATGGGATGACCAAGACAGGAAAAGTAAATGAGCAGAAAGTCAAAATCAAAGGTCAGTCCTAGTGCACATCAATATCCAGATCTAAACCAAAACATCATAGTTAGATCAATCAAAGCAAAACTTGGAATTGGGAAATCTTAATAGCAACCCTTATACGCACAAAAAGGTTTTCTTTGACGTCCATAAATTGGGATAGTGACATATCAGATGCACCAGTTCTTGTAGAAGCACATTAATCACATTAACTATATCATTTCTGGGTCTAGATACTATAGCAGCACAACAAGGTGGTGCCCAGGCAAAAACAGAATGGCAACAAAAACACAGGAGAACATTTTCTAATGAATAATAACAATTTCTGTAATAAAAATAAATTAAAAAATCAGATTACCTGAAAAACATCTGTACTGGAGAATAACTATTACTAGAGAAGGCTTAAACAAATATACAAAAATATGCACAGGTACAGAATCATAACACACTGCCGGTATTGTTTTCCTGTCATAGTATTGTTACATTTTCCTACCATTGTCATTTGTTTATTAGTATTTCAGCAATAAAGGTTGGAGGGTGAATTTCTAGTCCAGCAATGAAAATCCATGCATCCATCCATTTTCCAACCCGCTGAATCCGAACACAGGGGTCTGCTGGAGCCAATCCCAGCCAACACAGGGCACAAGGCAGGAACCAATCCTGGGCAGGGTGCCAACCCACCGCAGGACACACACAAACACACCCACACACCAAGGCCAATTTAGAATCGCCAATCCACCTAACCTGCATGTCTTTGGACTGTGGGAGGAAACTCACGCAGACACGAGGAGAACATGCAAACTCCACACAGGGAGGACCCGGTAAGCAAACCCAGGTCCCCAGGTCTCCCAACTGCGAAGGCAGCAGCGCTACCCACTGCGCCACCATGCCGCCGCAATGAATACTGAATTTTGAATTTTTGAATATTGAATTTT
This sequence comes from Erpetoichthys calabaricus, assembly GCF_900747795.2. Lineage (NCBI taxonomy): Eukaryota > Metazoa > Chordata > Cladistia > Polypteriformes > Polypteridae > Erpetoichthys > Erpetoichthys calabaricus. Next base: position 122,282,789 of record NC_041397.2, on the reverse strand, counting down.
GTTTTTCCATTAGGCATATGTTTAACATTAACTCATAAATCAAGAGAGTTATGATGATTTGCACTAACACAATAAAACTAATGAGTTGTAAAACATTTTCAAATGTGAGACCATTCCTAAGGGTTAAACTTTCTTTAAATAATAGTGGCTCAATTAATAGCTCTAACTGAAACATAAGAAAACAGTCATCCAGCTATTCAAATGAAACAGAAACATAATGAATACAATATGACAAAAGTAGTAGAAGACCCAAATTTAAATTACATGGTGATTTAGTAGACTTTTCTAAAAGAGCAGTGATGCAAAATATTTAGAAATAACACTGATATGAGTATGTGTGTGTGTGTTTTAAACCTAAATTGAAATATGCATGGCTCAGCACAGCAGTAGAATTTGACGACCCTGTCTCTGGTTTTGGTGTTATTTTTTAAACATGTGCCAGACTGATTGGATATTTAATCGATATTAGTATGTGCTGCTCTCCTACCTTCGTCTTTGCCCATTTCTTGATCTGCTTACTTTATCCTACCAATATGTTCAGTTCATTCTTTCTTGTATTTTTGTATTAAACAAACAGTTCATCTTTCTTTGACACTCTGTAATCAAAATATAACAAAAGACTGATATGTTTTTTACGTCATAAAACATACTGCATGAAACTGATGTGCTGCTGTGTTGTCTTTTTTTAGTATCCATTTCTGAGTTGTAGAAATGCAATCAGATTTAAAGGGTTGATCTGGTATGCAATCAGACATAGCAAGTGTCAAAACACGGAAGCAAAAAACAGAATAAAAGTGTAAATAAGTGCAGATTTCAACATCCCTAAAATGCTTTCACAAGAAAGCCTCTGGGCTACTCCTCAGTAGAGTGGCCTTGCCATTTATTATAAGAAGACAAATAAAAAAAATAGTGTATACATTTAAACATGTCTATAGCAAAATACCTGTAAATGTCTCACAAAATAAATACCCAGTGACCCATTAACACAGGAGAAATGCAAATGTTTTCCTAAATTAAAGGGCAACTGACTAAGGAAAGCATTGCAAAGCTATAGTTTCCACATATAACAATATCAGAGGTGTTCATTACTTTATTTTATTTAAGTACATTTTTCAGCTATGTGTACACTGAAAAAAGTATAACATCCATTCAACTTAAAATAATTAAGGTAATGATTCACACTTAATATTTTCAATCTGAACCAATATAATTCTTTTTTATCTTTTTGAAACCACAATTTTTAAGTTGAGGCAAATCATTTAGAGTGATTGGGTGTAATTCATTTGTTTTACACTGAAGTAAATCTATTTTTATAATTGTTACAATTTAAAATGGTTTATTGGTCGTAATCTGTTTTTATACTATTGGAAATATTATAAAGATAACACATTCCAATTCTGTACTTTTTACATTTATTTAAAAATCTAGTGCAAATACACAAGCATTTTGCAGTGTAAATCTTAAATATACAACAAAAAATGATTAAACGTTTCTACAGCTTTCTTGAAAGTATGTTTTATTACGAGTCCTTACTTAAAATTAACAGGTGAGAAACAGGGTTGCTTACCATAAATCCTCCGTTATAAACGTCTGCTGCTGAAAATGACCAGACCTGTATAGCCACATCCACTCCACTCTGGAAAGTCTTCTTCTTTTTCTTTTTTGGCAGTTAGAAAGCCAGCAAGCTGGAAGTTTGACCGGAAGAAAATACAAACAGCCCCTCGCACACAGATATTAGGTTAACTGAAATAGGATTTTTATGTTTATTCCCTCCATCATAACATAATTTGGTACAAACATTTTTTTTTACTTTGATTGAGATCTGAAACCAAATATTTCAAGCTACAACACTAAATGAATAATCTTAAGTTGCTTGAAAGAGAAAATTTACGTTGAATGAACAACATCAATGCTATACTTTTTTCATCCATCCATCCATTTTCCAACCCGCTGAATCCGAACACAGGGTCACGGGGGTCTGCTGGAGCCAATCCCAGCCAACACAGGGTACAAGGCAGGAAACAAACCTGGGCAGGGTGCCAACCCACCGCAGGGTTTTATCCCACTTACTTTTTAATTCATTACATTTTCCAAAAATTCCTTGTTACTCGTTACACAGACCAAAGTATTATAAATTCACAAAAGAGACCTATCAGGCATGTTGTCAATTTAGGTTATAGTTCATTGTTGCTCAGACAGAGCCAACAGAATGATGAATATCTTTCAAAAATAAAAGCACAATGGTGCCTCCCACTGCTCATTTGGTAGGTTGTTCCCATGCATCCTGCTTACTATTGAGACGTGAAAACTGAATGTGCGTATTCCTCTTGGTAATATTTGAAAACAACACCTAAAGAAATCTCTGCTTTCAAGAATATAGAGAAGCATGTTGAAGTAAATGGCCATCCCCCACCACCCCCAAGGTACTTATAAGGAAGTCTCAAAAAGCAGTGTGCTTATAATCCTGTGCAAATAAAATTGTATGAGCGCAAGTAATATCTTGAGGCCACAAGTTGTATAGTGTGTAAACAATATCTGTATCTTGTATGCAAAGAATATTGCGGATTCTTACAAACCTAACTGTGGAAATGCTAGGATGAGCCCAACTGTGACAGCTAATTAAAGAGGTGTCATCTTTCATTCAAACAGAGAGCAAGTATTTTTGTTGCTACCTTATGGAATTTGAGCTCAGGGAAAGCTAATAGAATGCTGCCCTAACCACCAGCATCAACCAGAGGCTACAATGACCAAGGCAAACACTATAGACTATAGTCTATAGAAGTGCATTAAAAATATCAATAAATATTATGAGACAATCAACTGGTATGCATCTGGCTATGCTGGTGAGTTAATAAAATTCCTTGAGTTTAATTGTGGTTAATTTTATAGTTTACATGAGTGCTCCAGCAGGGTAATTTAAAGATAAAATTTGATACCAAATTGAACAACGGAAATCACAGCTTTCTTAAAAAAATTCTTAAAGACAAACAACAATTCTGCAATTTTTGTATTACTATTTGATGAAATAATCTCCCTTCTATAATCCATTTTTACTTCAGTGAAGTATAACTAGCTATAATCTATTGATTTTCACTCAGTTTTTTTATTTTGTGTATCTATTCAAGTGACAAGGTTGTGAGTTATTCACTTAATCTTAAATAAGATTTTTAGACTGGCAAGAGGCCCATTGTTTAATATTGAATTTACTAGAGAGTTGAGATACAAGGGTATTGTTGGTAACATATTTGCAAGTGACACAGCGCCTAGTGGGGAACTTTACTCTCCTTTGTGAAGTGAGCTATGCACAAGAAGTTTGCATAAGTTAGGAGGTCAACTGAAGAAGGTGAAGGGAGGGTTAGGAACAAAGGCTCCTATGGAATATCAGTGTACAAAATGGAGACATTTTGTTCAATGACCTGTGTAGTCAACAGCAGGATGCTGGTTAGATGTGGGCGTGGATTTCCACTCAGAGTAGATGTTAATAAGGTTTACTTTTGGCTTGATTGAGAGCCCAGTCAATAACATAAGAACAGTAACCAATGTCAACTCCTTCATTACAGAAGCCAACCTAATCACTGCAGAGGTGGAGGAGTCCAAGGAATTATGAAAGAGGTAGAAATTTTTAGTATGCCATGGATGAAAGAAGCTGTAGAGAAGATAACCATATAAGTCATGTGGCTTACAGAGCTGTAGACTACTCTTCATCTGACTATCCATTCTTCTGCCTTCAGTTTCAGTTCAGGGTCATATGGGCAGAATAGAGCACCAGTAATTATATTATATTATTATATTATATTATATTATATTATATTATATTATATTATATTATATTATATTATATTATATTATATTATATTATATTATATTATATTATATTATATTATATTATATTATATTATATATTCTACATGGTGTTCCACAAGGATTTATGCTGGGTCCACTGCTCTTTTCAATCTACATGCTATGCTGATGACACACAACTGTATTTATCAATAGCGCCTGATGACCCCAATTCTCTTGGTTCACTGACCCAATGTCTTACTTGTGTTTCTCAGTGGATGAGTAGTAATTTTCTCAAACTAACTAAGGAGAAAACAGAAACCTTAGTTAATGGCAAAAATTGCTATAATGAGGATATTACAAATAAACTTTATCCATTAGGCTTAAAAGTCTAGACAAAGGTAAAGAATTTAGGGATAATTATTGACTCTGACCTCAGTTTTAAATTGCATATTATTGCATATTATTCAGATTACCAGAACAGTATTTTTTCACTCAATATAGCAAAAGTTAGATCTCTTTAGTTCACCCTTTTGTTTTTAGTTGGCTAGATGACTGTAATGCACTCCTTTCAAGACTACCCAAAAAAAGACAATCAATTTCATTACATTTGTTACCTGTGCTATTTAGAATTGACTTTAAAATACTGCTTATGGTTTACAAAGCCTTAAATAATCTCGCTCCATCTTATATTTCAGAATGTCTTACACCTTACACTCCAAATTGTAACCTTAGATCTTCAAATGAGTGTCTGCTTATAATTCCAAGAGCTAAACTTAAAATAAGTGGTGAGGCAGCCTTCTGCTGTTATGCACCTAAAATCTGGAATAGCTTAGCGATAGAAATTCACCAGGCTAATACAGTGGAGAACTTTAAAAACTTCTAAAAACCTATTATTTTAATATGGCTTTCTCATAGTTATATTTTAGTTTAACTCTGATATTCTGTATATGAATGTAATTACATTTTTATCAAGGCTTCACAATCCATACTATACCCTACTTTCTCTGCTGTTCTTTTTTCCAGTTTTTCTGTGGTGGTGATCTGCCATACAGTCCCTACATTGATGGATTGAAGGCCAGAGGTCCACCTGACCATCATTGTCTAATTCTACCACGTGAAGTCTGACAACCATAAGGACTGATTTTGATCATTTATGTTAGGCAGAATGCCCAGTAGAGGTTGGGCGGTCTTTAACATGGCTTCTCAAAGCTTCATTTTAGTGTACCTCTGATATTCTGTATATGTATTGAATTATCTTTTTTTTTCATGTCTCCAAAATCCATACTAACCCCTACTGCACCACCACCACCACCACCGTGCTGTCCTTACATTGATGGATTGAAGGCCAGAGGTCCACATGACCATCATCATCAAGTTCTTCCATGTGAAGCCTGAAAACCATGAGGACTGATTAATATAATTTATGTTAGGTAGAATGCACAGTAGGGGCTGGGTGGTTTCATGGCCTTGGAACCCCTGCAGATTTTTTTTTTTTTTCTCCAGCCCTCTGGATTTTTTTTTGTTTGTTTTTTCTGTCCTCCTGGCCATCAGACCTTACTTTATTCTTTGTTATTTAGTATTGCCTAATCTTATTTTTATTTTTATATTTTTATTTTTATAAACATTTCTTTCTTCATCTTGTAAAAACTTTGAGCTACATCATTTGTATGAAAATGTGCTATATAAATAAATGTTGATGTTGTTGTTGTTATATTATATTATATTATATTATATTATATTATATTATATTATATTATATTATATTATATTATATTATGAGTGGCAGATTGGCATAGTGGTTAGTGTCATGAGTTCACATCCCTGGTCAGGTCACTACCTGGCATTCTCATTTACACATCCAGACTTATCAGTACATTGCCTGTTTAGAGTGTGTGAAAGAAACATAACTTCACACTCATGCACACATACAAATACACATGCAATACAGAGGGAACAATTCCCAATTTTAATTTTAGCAGTAGTCAGCAGGGTGTGGGGTAATCATTTACAAACAATAACCTGAATTATTATGTACTGTTCCAGCAACAGCCATAAGCAGGTCCAATCGCATCTTTCATAAACACTAAAGGAGCCAGGAAAGAACAGGAACATGACAGACTCTTCCACCCTTTTGTTCCACATGTGTGTTTAGTTCTTTACAGGCAAACTCTGTTACTAGACTGCCTCTCCTTGAAAAGGAAACAAGTTTACAATACAATTTCAAATATGCAAATTTAATCAATCTAATATACTTTATCAATAACTAAGGAACTGATTATTGACTTATTGGCTTATTGAGCTTCTATGTCTGGTCACTATTCAAGGAATGGATGTAGAAGTGGTCCACTTCTATAAGTAATTGTGGGTTCACATCAATGACAGGTTGGATTGGACTTGGAACACAGAGAAACTATAAAAGAAATGGCAGAGCAGGCTTTTCTTTCCTTAGGAGACTGAATTCCTTTAATATGGGAAATTACATCCTTCACATCTTCTATATCTCTGTTATGACCAGTGCAATTTTCTATGCTGTGGTGTGCTGGGCTGGAAACATGACTTCAAGAAAGGCTCACCGAATCAACAGGCTATTTAAAAAGACAGACACACTCTGGACACCCTGGAGGTCGTAGCAAAGGAAAGAATGAAAACAAAACTGAGTGTCTGTATGGACAATGCTGCACATCCTCTCTCTGACACACTAACACTGAGGACTTTCAAACAGTGAATTATTCATGAAATCTCTGTCAAGAAACATTACTGGGGCTCCTTTATACCAAACACAATATGCCCGCATAATGCTTTACTGTGATGGTGAGTGCCAAGTCAGAAGTTTTTCTTCCTTTTTATATTTTATTCCTTTTTAGCCATTCTAGTATGAGTTCAGACTATCTATCTATCTATCTATCTATCTATCTATCTATCTATCTATCTATCTATCTATCTATCTATCTATCTATCTATCTATCTATCTATCTATCTATCTATCTATCTATCTATCTATCTATCTATCTATCTATCTATCTTAATTTCATTCCAAACCTATACTCAGGAGAATAAAATACAATAGCATCAAATATAAATAGAAACAAAAATGACAATGTTGATAGGTACCTAGGGGGCGGAGTGGTGGCTCTGAGGCTAGGGATTTGCACTGGCAATCGGAAGGTTCGAATCCCATAAATGACAAAAGTGACTCTACTTCATTGGGCCCTTGAGTAAGACCCTTAACCTGTAATTGCTCCGTCTTGGGTATGACATTAATCTGCATCCATCCCTGCATGTAGGCCCTCCAACCTGCAGGGAAAAACCTGAGGGTTGGTGGCAGAATTGGCACTCCAACCACCATAAAAAACCTCACACGATTCCATTCCATCTGAACTAGTGTGGTGCTGAGGTGTCACCCATTCCATGGCTGCACTCGGGTCCTAATCTGGGATCTTGCGATCTGGGAGTTGGTTTGTCATGTGGTGGGTGCAGCAATGTCCTGTATCAGTACGTGCTCCTAATCTCTCTCATGTGCAATTAAAATATTTAGCAGACCATTTGCAACAGTAAAAAAAAGTACAGTTAAAATTCATTTTAAGAAGAATGAGTAGGACAAGTGAGATAAATTGCCACTAAAGGATGAATTCATATATTTTGGGTAGTGTTTTGAAGCTATAGTTAAAGTAAACTAAACGTTATAGTCTGGTTTGGTTTTATTGAGTGTGTGATATGCAGGTTTGTTCCTGTCTTGCACCCCATGCAGCCTGAATATGTGTTGGCTTCTGAAAAACTTGTAATGGAGAAAGCTGTTTCATGAAATAAATGGACAGAAAAATAAGCAGAATTTGATACTGAAGAAGACAAACAACCTAAGCTGTCTTGCAGCATGTCCTCTTTAGTACGAGTTTGCTGAGTTATAATGTAAGGGCATGTTTCATCTTGTGAACTTACTAATCGGGTAACCCTGTCTGTTTTTCTATGTATGAGCTGATGCAACAATTAAGAGTTACGCCTACTGACCTAATTTTATTATGCCCTTTATGTAAAACGTTTTCCGTTTCAAAATCATGCTCGATTTGAGTTTGCCATGCCCCCTGTCTTGCTTGTCGAAACAAGAAATGTAAAGTGAATGGACAACTGCAGTCTGCCTTGCACCAGATGTTGCTTGGAATGGATCGCATAAATAAAACAGATGGAATGATAACCTTTGCAAAAAAAATAATGTCAATGTTGGCAAACACACTTTGGTGTCACCTTCTAGTTTATTTACAATGAACTGTCAGAAGCCTGTTTACAGATAATAAATAGCCTCAATGTTTATACTTACAGTAAGAGTACAGGAGCTAAGCATCACATTAAACTGCATCAAGTTATTCTATCACAGACTCAAAAAGCTAAAAAGTTGTATTTTTCATCCCAAAGAGGTTGAGCAATACAGAGAATCAAAAGCCTCCTCAGCCTCCCTTATGAAAAGGAAATATACTGTAATATACCCAAAAATATGTGGACATATCTTTCAGTATACATTTCACCACACAACCCTGGCTTTAATGACAGTATGTCCAGTAGGTAAAAGTAGATGCTTGTCTGTCACTACTGGTTCACTGCATTTATCAGCTTATGATTCAAAATTTACTTTGTCAATTATCTGTATTTATTAAGCTCCAATAACATAATCATCTTGCTTTGATGAATGAGTATTTGTACATGTGATCTTCTAACATTCCTTTTCTTGTGCCTCTTCCTACTCACCCACATACAGAATGATATCATGTTGACCTTGGTCAATGTTCCACAGCACACAGAGAGTGACTAGTGCCAGCTCAGTGCCAAATGTGTGCTTCTGCATATCTGCGGTGTAACATCAACAAAGCAGAATGTCCTCCTAGACCACAAATACACTGCAACCAGGATTTCAGTATTGATTCAGACATTTCTGGTAAGCTGCTTTCTCTAAACTTTTTGGTACACCAGCACCATATGTTCTTCCATTTATTTAGTTTGCACACTCTTCCCAGCTTACAAGGGTTTGCCAAGTGGAAAGTGGCAGGCATATGCCCAGAGAAGGGTGCAGCAAAGGCAAAGGAGAAAGAGAAAAATACACATTTCAGATTGTAGAGGAAAGGTACTGATGGAGCATTAAATCATGAATATTTACTAAATACTCCAGAGTAATGTATCTGAGATCACTGGAGTGGAAATGAAGTCACACAGGCCTTTGGATACACACAAGAGGGCCTCCTTGCTGTTAGGGGGCAGCATATGTTTTGTAGATAATTAAACTATGTTGCCCTTTAATGGGTGAACACAGGAGGCCAACCAGTTATCTCTAGTCCCTAAGTGTTGCCCAGTTAATGTGGGCATGCGAAAAGCTGTCTAAGTGGATATTCAGACTTTAGTGGGTGCCTGTAATATTTCAGCATCCACATAATGGGAATCTACAGCTCATGGGTAAAATTAATTATATCGTATGGCTCCAGATCATTCCACGGCTGAACAGAAAAGGAAATTTAAAAAATCTTTTGACAAATACGTGCTATTTATGGTTTCTGAACTTCGCAACAAAATTAAAGATGGGTAAAAAAGCAAAAATGTACATTTCAGCACATTTTCTCATAACATAGGATGCCTGCTCCTTGCCATTCTCCAGCAACTGTGTTTTTCTGTCTCTTACAGATCAGGTGGAGCACATGCGTACTCTTCCGTTTAGGAAGATCTAGTGCTGGGTATGAATCCAAGACTTTAATATGGCAAAAAATAACTGGGAAATAATGGGAGAAAATGTAATAATAATGTAGGCAAGTGTCAGAGAAATTATTAAAGATAACAGCAAACATCAAAACCCAAAATGCAGACTAACTGATAATTAAAATATACAAAGGAAAAGTTATTAATCTTTCTTGTTTTCTTTACCCTTAACTAACTAGTGAATTTTATTTGTTTTGATAAAGAATAGGCACTGTTTGAGCAGGTGTCATTAGATTTTGTTGTAATACTGTATTCCAGATGGACCCAGAGCTTCCTTCACACGGTAGAACTTGATATTGAATCATGTCTGTTTGGATGAGTTACTGTATCTGTGACACTCTTCCTTTGTAACCCATTTACAAGAGATTTCTGTCAATACTTATGTCATGATTGGGAACATACACCTTTTACATATTTTTGATAATCACCTGATACACATCCCACAGTCTGCACACTTCATTGATTGGATTCATCATTGTCATTGTTATTATTATAATGCAGGTATTTCATGAGTGAAAATTGACACTCACTCGTAACTTGGCTGAAAATGAATGTCTACAACAACTGGTATGGGACCAGTGCCATCTCTGGACTGGTTTACTGCTATGCCGTTGCAGTATCAAGAGACTGAAAAACAACCACATGTCATCTGCAGTAACCAGCTACCAGTGAACGTGACAAGCAAATGGATTACTGTGACTTTTCTGACACTGATCATCATAGCAGTTCATTTTAACAACTATTTTCTCCACCAAACTCTCATTGACAAATCATAAATAGTCCAGATAATCATGACTAATAGACACCAAGGAGATGCAGAATTGTCTAGCAGTAGTATGAAGCTGATGCCAAACATGAACATCACTGAATCCTGTCAGGGAGGAATCTACCAAACACGTATCAGTTTCACTATTCATGTCAACACCTGATGACCGATTCACATCGCCTCCTCTATCACTCAATTCAAGCAATGGTTCAGTTTCAGTCTATTCGAAAATTGGCTTCATGTCTTTTCATTTGCCTTTGTGTGTTTGTTTGAAGGCTCCAACCCACTCATGGATATTGATGAGTTACCATAAAGTGGCACAATGCAAAACAGAGCGTAAGTGCAGCATGTAATATCTATAACATGAGTCTTGTAATATCCACAACTTCAGTAATGAAACGCCCATCCATAGAGTCTAGCTGAAGACCTCCAGAGGTCTGCTCCATTGAGGAGGTTGGTGATGTTTACCGGTATGCCAGAACATAGTATGATTAAGATTAGGGAAGTCGGAGAGATATCTGACTCAAATAACGATGGCTATCAAGTAAAGCTAATGACATAAACATGTTGTTGAGACTGATATCAGATGGTGCTTCATGACTGATGTTGTGGGAGTTCTGTGATATTCTGGTCATTATGTGACTGATATCATATGTACTGCAGGCTGCAGTTAGACCCATCTCAGAATTTAAAGAAATAGTCATGTTTTTTACAGCTTTCACTAGATTGCAGCAAAATAATGTCCCTAGAGTTACCTGGGCTTAACACTGTAAAGCATATCATTACGCATCTCTCCAAGTTTGACTAAGGCTTAACTGTATTTGCATAGAACTCTAAGCCTGAGAAGGTTTATAGATGTGGTGAGAAAGGACATGCAGGTGATGGGTGAGCAAGATGCAGAGGACAGGAAGATATGGAAAAAGATTATCCACTCTGGCAACCCCTAACAGGAGCAGTCAAAAGAAGATGACATCATGGTCAGGTTTAACACCAATGAGTTTTAAAATCATAGGCCTTGCTCAAAATACTTTAAAAATACCAAAAAATGACACAAATAGAATCCCCAAGGTTCTAAAGCATTAATTAATCATAGTACTATGTGCTATGAGCCTATGATGCTGAGACTAGGGTTCTCCCAAGTGTCCTCTCCTTGAATGAACAAGCAAGGTAGTGGACATTTAATAAACTACCAATGGAAAATGAATTTATGCATTTAGGTGTATATTCTTAATTAATGTATATACCCACACATGATCAAAATTGTATCTACCATAATTGCCATCATAAAACAAAGTACCTACACTTACACAAGGACCCCTAACACCTCAACTGAGTAAAAAGTCTGAATGTTCCACAAATAATTGGCAGATGCATGCTATATAGCATATAAAAGCACATAATCTTATGTACCTTCACACTTGTTAAAAATGTGTGTCAATGAATGAAATCATTAAATCAAACAAATCTAGCTTTGAAAGTAGCTCCTTTCAGGAATACATACTGTTTAGGGGTGCAAAAACACATGGAAGCACTAGGGGGTGCTCATACATCATGTCCACTTTACCAAAGCAGTCCTCACTCTGACCCCCAGATAGATAGATAGATAGATAGATAGATAGATAGATAGATAGATAGATAGATAGATAGATAGATAGATAGATAGATAGATAGATAGATAGATAGATAGATAGATAGAACATTTTTTGTTCTCAGGGCAAATTTGGCTTTTTACAGAAGCTCTTTAAATAAACAAATATGCACACATACTCTGTGGCCTAAGCACACGCCTGAATGACTACAAAGGGAGAAATTAGACTTGGCTGTCACATTCACAGTGAGGCATTATGCAGATGTATTGCTGTTGGTATTAAGGATCCCCAGTAGGTTTCTTGGCACACTTCTGCTTTATAATTCATTGACTGAAAGTCCTCAGTGTTAGTGTGTCAGAGAGAAGATGTGCAGCATTGTTCATAATGACACTCAGTTTTGTTTTAATTCTCTCCTTTGCTACTACATTCAGGGGGCCCAGAGTGTGTCCTATAAATGAGCTTTCCCTTTTACTTACCTTGTTGATTCAGTGGGACTCTCTTGAAGTGATATTACCAGCCCAGTACACCACAGCATAGAAAATCACACTGGCCATTGCAGAATTATAGAAGAGTTGAAGGATGTCACTCAATGAAGGAACAGAGTCTCCTAAGAAAAAAGAACCAGTCTAACCTGTCATTAATGCGGACCTCCAAGTGCTTGTTGGAGTGGACCACCTCTACATTCAATCCTTGAATAGTTACTGGACATACAGGCTCTTTGGTGTGTCTAAAGTCAATAACCAGTTCCTTGGTTTTCCTGATGTTAAGTTACAGACAGTTCTCTTTGCACCAAGAAACATTCTTTTCCACCTGACTCCTATACTCCATCTCATCTCCTTTATCAATATGCCCTTTAAGTGCAGAGTCATCTGAGAATTTCTGCAAGTGACATAGCCTGGTGTTATTATTTGTAGTTGGAGGTGTACAGAATGAAGAGAAAAGGAGACAGGGCTGTTCCTTGTGCTGCTCCAGTGTTGCTCACATCTGTATCTTAAACACAGACCTTGAATCTCACAAACTGTGGTCTGCCTGACAGATAGTCCATTATCCAGGACACCATAGGCACATCCATCTGCAAATCTCTGAACTTACCTCTTAACAACGATGGATGAATGGTATTGAAAAGACACCAGAGAAATCAGAAAACCTAAAGGAGGAGGTTGAAAAGTGAGTCAGGCTGGGATGTGATGAATGCACAGGTGGAAGAAGAGTTGTGGTGAAGAAGATGACACAGGAGAGAGCTTTGGTGCTTTACTTTTGACGAGAGTAAGAAGTCAGACATCCCAGCAGACAGTCAGTCCTCCACACTGTGAAGGCAGGTTTATAGCAGCAGCAGTGTTTTCTGTGTTCTGTTTCATTAGTACATTCTGTTCTCCTTAAATTTCTGCTTGCCTTGTATGTTGAGTCACCTTGGTGTTATCCTGAAATGTCAGGAGGGTACACTTTTACATTTACAATGATTACAGCTAAAAGCGTCAGTCCTTTTCCAGTTTATACATTCTTTTTATTTTGAATTAAATTTTGAAAAGGTTATGTATAGAGGAAAAATAACAGGAATGTGCACCTAACACTTGTAGCATCGACTTTATTGCAATAACAATGCTTTTTTATTACTAGAAAAAAATGTATACAGTATATTAATATCGTATCTGAAGTTGGTTTCAGGCTTTTTGCCTTTATTGCTTAATATCATCCAACACTATAATCCTATACAGGAAAAGAAGGAAGTGAGTGGTAAGTGGAGACTTAACATATAGTAAAAAGCTTTTAAAAATAGCACTTATTTGGTTAAACATTTGCTCCATAAACAAAAGACAAAAAGTGAACAAAGTGTTTCAATCCTGATAGTAATCCACTGTGAAGCTGGCAGTTACTTTATAAAATGATTACTTATTACTGTTGTTTTTGTATCAGTAAACTGAGTATCCTGGCTGCTAATGTGAAGGGTTTGTAATTGGATTAAGAAAGTTTAGACAGGGAATGGATGGACAGAAAACAGTCAGATGCACCTATCAAAAATGTCAAGAGTATTCAGGGTATCAGAACTGAAATCACTCCAAAGCAGTGAACTTCTACACACCAAATCTCAAAAGCTCCCGTAAACAACAGTCCTATTCCAGCATTCCTAATTCCCAGCTGCTTTATTTGCTAGCTATTCAGCAGCCAGACTGTTGGACTCTTATCAAATCACGACACCCGTGTTCTCAGTCGAGCTGCCATACCTTTCAAATCCTTACATTGAGGAGTTGACACAGTACCACAACTGTCCCAGAAAAACAGCTTTAAAGAGAGAATGATATGGTTTTATTTGACAAAAAGTTAAAAAAACAACAACAACAATAGCTTGGAGAACTCTGTTTTCTCAGGGCGAACATTTGAACTTTGCAACGATTTGCAGGCTTATGAATTTAGACAAAGCCTTAGTGGCTCCGGAAGGTCAGCTGTACCTCACTGGAGATAAAGATGAGTCAGCTCAAGCTCTACGTCTGTCTGCCTGCCAGTGCCTTCAGTGTCGAGTTGAGGGATGGCAGCTTACAAGTGCTGCTCCAGTATTCTGCTTTTTTCTTTCTTTTTCCAGAACTCCTATGCTTTGGAAAGGCATTATTATGTGGCAGCCGTTGTAGTCAACTGGGACTACGACATTCCAAGAAATCAAAGGTAATTCCGCTATTTTTTTTATTTGATTTTATTGTACTGTTCTCTGTGGGGTTTGGGTTTCATAACATGACATTTCAAAGGGTTATGTTTTCTTTGCTAATATGAGGGGCAGCATGAGGAACATGCTGTTTTAAAATTTTACAGCTGACCATTTTTATCTGTTTTTTTTAGTGATAGTAGCAATAATTTTTAATTGGAATTCTGGTCATTCCAATCTTATATCCACCTTTCACCTATCTCATGGTGGAGTTTATCTTCACGTATCTGTGTACATGATAATTGGGAAATGCATAAAAATGTAAATCAATTGTTTTCTTAAAGACAAATGCAAAATTGACTTAAAACTTGTAAATTGAAGAGGAAAGAAAAATGGCATAACATAAATGACATTTAATGTTTATGGAGAAATGTAAGAAGATATTTACTCCACATGCTCAAGTTCTAAGCAGTTTTCTATCATCATACCCTTCTGGTTTGTTAGGTCTCAATTGGATTTCTATATTTTTGTGAGGCTTAGCTTATGTTTCAATTTTTGTAAGGATATGAAAGCCTTTACACTTTATTTACACAGTCCAGTCTTGAAGATGAAGATATGCATTCTGTAACCACAATGAGCACATCATCAACAGGAGCTACTCATCAGCTAATGCCAATTTTCTGATTTACTACTACAATTTACTTTAGTTTATGTTAAGTTGCTTGGTGATCCAGTCAGTGGCTTAGGGTTCCCCAAGATGTATTGGTATCCCATCCAGGGTTTGTTTGCACCTTACTTTTGTTTCTACCATAAAACATTCCATTAAACAATGAATTAAATAATGTATCTCATTATATCTAAGACCTGTTAACAAATAGGGCCATTTAAAGTACCATTTTGCTATGGACCCTGACTTTAGATACTTAACATGAAGTTGCTATTAGCTATGTACTGAATGTTTTACCCATCAACAACAACAGCAACAACATAGATTTATTTCTTGCATGGCCCAAAATTACACAAGGAATGCCTAAATGGGCTTTAATTTGCCCATTTTTTTTGACAGCCCCCCACCCCTGACTGCCTAAGAAGACAAGAACAAAACTCTACAAATAAAACGGAAGAAATCTTGGGATATCTGCAGCAGGTTTTAAAGACAATGCATGTTAGATCTTAAATAAGAATTATCTTTAAAGACTGATAAGAATTATGTTTAATGACTCGGATAAGAAATGCATTTAATGACCCCAGGTAAGCCTATAGTCTTTACCATGACAAGATAAAGCACTGTTGCTCCACAGAGTTGAGGGTCAGAAAAAGGATGAACATGAAGTGCTACTTAATTTGCATGCAGTATTGTGATACACTGATCCAGGCCTAAACTCATTGAAAAACCTCTGTGCTAACATAATTGCTCAAGAATCTAGCTGCAACTATCCATCCATCCATTATCCAACCTGCTATATCCTAACTACAGGGTCACGGGGGTCTGCTGGAGCCAACACAGGGCACAAGGCAGGAAACAAACCCCGGGCAGGGCGCTAGCCCACTTCAGGGCACACACACACACCAAGCACAATTTAGGATCGCCAATACACCTAACCTGTATGTTTTTGGACTATGGGAGGAAACCGGAGCACCCGGAGGAAACCCATGCAGACACGAGGAGAACATGCAAACTCCACGCAGGGAGGACCCGGGTAGCAAACCTAGGTCTCCTAACTGCGAGGCAGCAGCGCTACCACTGCGCCACCCCTAGCTACAACTAGAATTATTAAAATTATTAATAAAATAATATTTTCAATCCCACTTAATTCAATCCAGGGTTGCAGGGGGTCAGACCATATCCTGGCAGCACGGGGTGGAAGGTAGAAAATGGGGAGGGTCAACTCTCACACATTCACCCACACTAGCTCAATTTCGAATTACCAATTAACCTAACTTGCATCTCTTTGGGGAAGATTTTAAATTTAAATGGCTTTTTAGTCAGGTTCCTTTCTAGATCATTTAAACTGTATGCTTTAAAAAGAGAGAAGTGGCCCCTGCTCTGATGCACTGTGTGATATCACTTTTAAATATTGTCTACAGTGCCTATAAAAAGTATTCACCCCCTTAGAAGTTTTCACATTTTATTATTATTACAAGATTGAATCACAGTGGATTTAATTGGGCTTCTGTGACAGTGATCAACAGAAAAGGGCTCTTTTAATTTCAAAATAAATACAGATCTGTGTAAAGTGGTCTAAATTATTTACAAATATAAAACATAAAAAAATTAATCACATAAGTATTCTTCCTCTTTAATGTGACAGACCTACAGTAGATCAACACTTGAACAACCAATTGGTTTTTGAAGTCACATAATTAGTTCAATGTAGATCACCTGTCTACCGCGCCAATTGATCGCTGTATAAATGTACCTTATCTGGGATGTCCTACATGTGGTGATCTAATCTACACAATGAAGACAAAAAGAACACTCCAAGCAACTCCATGAAAAGGTGATTGAAAAGTACAAGTCAGGGCATGGAGAAATTCATTGAATATCCTTTGAAGTCCAATTAAATCAAACATTACAAAATGAAAAGTGTATGGTACAGTTGTAAATTTACAATGGAATGCCCTCCATAAAAAACTAAGCAGTCATACAAGAAGAAGACTATTAAGGGAGACCACCAAGAGACCTATGAGAACTCTGCAGCTACAAGCTACAGAGGCTTAGATTGGAGAGACTGTGCAGACAAATGTTGTGCTCTACCCTTTGCTGCTTGATGGAACAGTGGCAACGAAAAGGCAACTGTAAAAAAATAAACCACATATGACATTTTGACAGGGATTTGCTAGAAGATACACAGGAGATTCATAAAGTCAGCTGGAAGAAAGTTCTATGATCTGATGAGACCAAAAGTGAGCTTTTTGGATATCAGACTGAATAGCATGTGTAGATTTGTTTGCTGGACTTGAAAAAGGTTCTCTGCTTGAAATTCTGGACTATGCAATGATCAATAGAGAAGGGCGAATTATAGTATTGATTTCTGTGCAAGCCGTGATCATGAAACATCACTGATTTCGAGGTTTGATTGACATTTTTGCCTGGGTGGGGGCAAGGGGGACTAAATTGGATGCAATACCTACTGCTTTCACTCAGCCTATCTCTTCTGCTGGTGGTCCTGGCAGTAGAGCAACAATTTTAACTGTGTAACACATCTGTTTTTGAACTGTAGTGCAAGTGTTATCAGGGGGCAGGTTTAGTCCTGAGGACAAGCATTCTTTACAACTACCACGTCTCCTGATGTGTTCCACAATTAGTTCTGCCTCTTTGTTTTCGTAGTACGGTGCAGGTTTTTCCCTATTGCTCTTGAGGGTGTACCATCATTAGCAATGGCATTTGCCCAATTTCAGCTGTCCTGCACAATATCACTAGCAAATATACATGACAGAGCCAAGTACACTGCATCAGAGACAACCCAAGCTCATCCCCATATTACCAGCATCCAGTACTTGTATAGCTTCATCTCATGCAGCTTGTTCATGTTCATGATTTATATTCTGTGTTTTTCAATAAAAACACGAGATGTGGTAAACTGATGGTGACCATAATAAGCCTTACTAATTGTTTCTATGGCAAGCAACTCCCATAAAAGGGGAGCTCCCATGGCTCATTTATGAGCATCAAGTGTAACGGCATCCCTGACCAGTTTCTATCTGTAGGAAATTATAGTATTTTGTCATTACTTTCATGTTGTTTGTTTGTACCTTTTTAGTAAATTGTCAGTGATATCATGAATTCTGTAATTTTGTCTGATGGTTGCCGTTAGGGTTAGGTTTAGGATTAGGATTAGGGGTTAGGGTTTAGATAGATAGATAGATAGATAGATAGATAGATAGATAGATAGATAGATAGATAGATAGATAGATAGATAGATAGATAGATAGATAGATAGATAGATAGATAGATAGATAGATAGATAGATAGATCTTTTTTGTCATTGTCACTTTTACAAAGGAACAACGAAATTGAAGGTGCAATCGACTCAGTGTGAGGAATAAGAGTTAAAAAGACAAAAAGAACAAAAAGACAAGAAGAGAGAAAATAATAACAAACCGAATAGTAATAAATATACAAATTGCACTTGTTGACTTAAGGTCTATATTGCACATTGGAAGAATAATATGGAGCAGTTTTATTCTGAGTTCAGGGCCATGATTGCTTTCGGATAAAAGCTATTTTTAAGGCGGTTTGTCCTAGTTTTCATAGCTCTGTATCTCTTGCCCGATGGCAAAAGCTGGAAGAGGCAATGACCGGGATGTGATGAGTCCTGTGAAATGTCTATTGCTTTTTTGCGGCTTCGGGAGGAGTGCATAAATGAACTGGCTGATATGCTACAACTGGTGGCTAATCTCTCATTTGAGGCTCTTCAAGAACTCTTGGTTGATGTTCATGCTACAAAGACTGTGATTATAGCCTTGGATATGCTCTAGGCAGTTCAGGGAGGCACCTCCAAACTGATAGGACAAAAATGCTGGGATTCTAGCACCATATAATGTTTTTGGTTGTTTCTCATTTTTGCCCTTAAAACTTTGGCAATTCATCATGTTTTGTATGTCCCAAACATATTTTAAATGATTGTGTTTTTAATGATATTGAAAATGAAATGCACTTTCCCAGTGTTGTGTTGTTTTATCATGGGCACCGCCATATTGAGACCTTTTTTGTTAACGGTTGCAATGCAAGATGAGCAGGAGTGTGCAGCACATAATGTCATTAATGCAACAGCATAGAGATCAGTTTAGTACACTTCCTGGTTGTCTGAGGTTGCAGATTCTTTTTATAAAAAACTTTAGTGTTTATTTTTCTTAGTGTATTCTGGTTTTGAAATGTCTTTCTGTTTTCTTATGTTACAATTAACATTGTCAATTTGGCTCTGGTTACATGTTTCATATTTGGATATAATTTGCCTGCACTGCTTCCCAACTACAATTCTTGGTTCACATGCTGTGCCCGATTTACTTTATTCACATCTTAAAACCCTATGCTTCTTATTTTAATTCTCTTAGCATTCTAAAATGTGGTCACCAAGTCCAGTCAGTATAGCTATGAGGTTTTACGAATCAGGTGTGGGATGAAGATTGCCTAGAACAAGGAGGGGGTCATAGTTTACCAATTCAAGCAGCAATGTGTAATAAACAACAACATGCTTATTTCAGTTCTCATGATATGGTTGAGTATTTCTCCAAAATCCAAAGTTTATAAATGCAACAGGCAGCAGGCAAAATCATTGGGATGAAATCTAAATGTTAAAGAGGTTCTAGGCCTTTACCTGAACTGGAAGGAAACTGAGTTAAGTGTTATTTCTGTCTAGAGTTCAAATTGAAGTTTACTGTCAAGCGTCCCTAGTACAATGAGATCCTATATCAGACCATGAATAGCACATTATACAATATGTAGCTGCATTTATCCATAGTTACCAAAGTTCTTCAGCTTTTAGTCTGCTTTATAGCACAATGTGACATGTGTTCAAATAACTCCACAGACCAAATATCTTCGCTGTAAACGATTTCGTTTAATTTCAAAGCAAAACAGTTCACAGAAAAATATAGAAGTAGTTGATATTAAAGAAAAGTTCTTGTTTAAGAAAAGTTTTGTTTAAAGCATATATATCTGTACGTTTGGTTATACAGTCATACTGGAGGCACGCTAGCACATAAACACGTTAAATACGGTGAGAATACTGTATGCCATCTCCTATTTACAAACATATCTAACAGTCCATGCTAGCAGTCAGACTGTTCCCTAACTGGCTTGATTAACATTCTGTTCTACAGATATAGCTAAGAAAGTTCAATCTCATGTTGACTTACAGGGGGTGAAAGGATATACCATATTCTAGGTAGCTATAAGAAACTGATATTCTATAGAAATTAAGCAAACAATTACATAAATTTAACATCAAATATTAACTTTCTATGA
This sequence comes from Erpetoichthys calabaricus, assembly GCF_900747795.2. Lineage (NCBI taxonomy): Eukaryota > Metazoa > Chordata > Cladistia > Polypteriformes > Polypteridae > Erpetoichthys > Erpetoichthys calabaricus. The sequence continues at coordinate 122,262,312 of NC_041397.2, read as the reverse complement.
CTGGCTCTTATACAATATATACAGTGAATTCAGAACACACTCAGATCTCTTCACTTTTTCCACATTTTCCTATGTTGCAGCCTTGTGCTAAAATAATTTAAATTCATTTTCTTACCTTGAGCAAGACTCAGTACCACAGAACGGTAAAGCTAAAACAGGATTTTAGACATTTTTACAGGTTTATTAAAAATAAAAAACAAAAACATCACATTGACACAAATATTCAGACCCTTTACAACGCCACTTATTAGGTTTCGGTGTATCTCATTCTATTGATCATCATTGAAATGTTTCTACTTCTTGTTTGTAGTTTGTCTGTGATCAATTCAATTGATTGGACATGATCAGTAAAAACATACAACAGTCTTTGAAAAGTCCCACAGATGACAATGTGTATCAGATGAAAAACCAAGCCATGTGGTCAATGGAATTGCCTGCAGAACTTGGAGACAGAATTGTGTTCAGATCTGGGGGAAGCTTGAAACAAATTCCCTCAGCATTTGAAGGTTCCCATTTACATGTCTACCTTCTTTGTAAATAATAGACGTTTTCAGCTAGCTACCCAGCCAAACTCAACAGGATAGATGAAGGGCCACATTTAAGGGATGTAACCAAGAAACTGATGGTCACTCTGGATGAACTCCAATGTGTGTAGATGGGAGAAACTTGCAGAAGGACAACCACCATTACAACACTTCTCTGATCTATGCTTTATGGCTGAGTGGTTGGACAGAAGCTTCTGATCATTAAAAGACACATGGAATCTGCAAAAAGGCCCCTAAAGTATTCAAAGACTATGAGAAACAAGATTCTCTGGTCTAATGAAACCAAGATTAGCATCATGTGCATTTACATTTATATTTTTTATTTTATTATAATTATTTGACTGACATCTTTATCCAAGGCAACTTACAAAAATTATGTTACAATTAATTACATTACTTTTGGTCTGGAGGAAATCAGGTACTGCTTATAACCCATACAATACCAGTGAACAGCAAAGCATGGTAGTGGTAACATCATGCTATGGGGCTGTTTTTCAGTGGCAAGGACTGAGAGACTAGGCAGGGTTGAATGAAAGCTGAACAGAGCAAAGTACAGTGATATCCTTAATGAAAACCTACTCCAGAATGTTCTGGACCTCAAACTGGGTCTGAGGTTCACCTTCCAACAAGACAATGACCCTAAGCACAAAGCAAATACAGAGAATCATTGATTTTCATGCTTTAAAACAACTTAATCCGAAAGCAAAGTCATGGGAACTGAAGCCCACATTGGTAGTAGGCACAAAACTGAGTAGAATCCAACCATGAACTGGATGCCAGTGAGCCGTGTTCACTGAATGGCGCATGTAGCACCAGCGACTGAAGGATTCTCTTTTTTTTTCTTTTTGTTTTGTTTTTCTTCTATTTACATGCTAGCATATGTAACATTATAAGCATGCTGTTAGCCTAGAGAGAAAGTTTAAATGTATAGTCTAGTGTATAGCAAATTAATTAAGAGGAGCAGCTCTTACCTTGGAATGTCTACACAAATGTGTCACTGGTTTCCCATTGGCAGAGAGCTGGCACCATCAAAACAAATTTGTGTGTCAGGACTGGAGAGGTATTTAAACATGGCGCTTTAGCCCGGTGCATGCGCATTCTGACGGCAGCAGCCAAAAGGTGCTGTGAGGGTGGCCACTGTGGTTTAGGTTTGTTTTCATTTTCATTTGATGTGCCTTTATGGGTAGTAGCAGAGAAAACAGGAGAGAACTGAGTAAACGGCAGCTGAAGAGTGTTTGGGTGGCTCAGAGTCCAACTGAATCATAGGAGCTTTTTAAAACTCATATCTTGTTGGTGCAAGTTCTTGATGTTTGAGTTGTCAGAGGAGCTTTGTTTGGTTGTAGCTGTCACAGAGCCACCTTTTTTGTGATTATTTTTTTTTGGCTGTTGCCTACCCTTGGACTGAGCATTTTTTAAATTTGGGTAAGAGATAATTTTATTTTTTTAAGGATTTTTTCCCCCTCTTTTTTATGTAAACAGTTTTTGTGGACTTGCTTTTTGATATTATTATTGTTTTGCAACCTTCACCACTGTACATATTAACAGTAGAACTGTTTTTTTAAGGATTGTTGTAAATAAACATCTTCCTCATTATAACAAACACCAGCATAAAGAATCTGTTTTTGGTCACCTTTGGTCCCAGTTAGTCCCGACTACTAGCAGAACACCTGTCGGTGGGTTATGACAGTCAGTTCATTCTTATTGGGCCAGCTTAGGGTCACCAATTAAACTACCATACGCATCTTTGTGATTTGAGAGGACAACCAGTGTACCCATCGAAAAATGCAGATATGTGAAGGGTGGAACATGCAAGCAGGATAGACAAACATGCTGATCATTACATTGGCATGGTGTCTCAATATACTCAGTGGTTTAATGCTGCTTTGCACTCAATGTCACATTGGTCTGCCCATGTTGTGACATCTAATCTGTTCAGACTTTCCTAGGTTATCTCTCTCTTACAGCTGCTCATGTGGTGTCATGGTTATCCAGTGTTGTTGAGTTATAAAGCAGCACTTTATCAGAATGCAATCAACACTTCCCATTTCACTGTATAGTACATGTAGACCTTACTTTTTACATCAAAAGTAAAATTAATGAGAGGGAGGTCAGTGGAATGCAAGGAGTAGAATTGACGAAGGTGGATGAGTTTAAATACTTGGGATCAACAATACAGAGTAATGGGGATTGTGGAAGAGAGGTGAAAAAGAAAGTCCAGGCAGGGTGGAATGGGTGGAGAAGAGTGTCAGGAGTAATTTGTGACAGATGGATATCAGCAAGAGTGAAAGGGAAGGTCTACAGGACGGTAGTGAGACCAGCTATGTTATATGGGTTTTAGATGGTGGCATTGACCAGAAAGCAGGAGACAGAGCTGGAGGTAGCAGAGTTAAAGATGCTAAGATTTGCACTGGGTGTGATGAGAATGGATAGGATTAGAAATTAGTACATGAGAGGGTCAGCTCACATTGGACGGTTGGGAGACAAAGTCAGAGAGGCGAGATTGCGTTGGTTTGGACATGTGCAGAGGAGAGATGCTGAGTATATTGGGAGAAGGATACTAAGGATAGAGCTGCCAGGGAACAGGAAAAGAGGAAGGCCTAAGAGGAGGTTTATGAATGTGGTGAGAGAGGACATGCAAGTGATGGGTGTAACACAACAAGATGCAAAGGACAGAAAGATATGGAAGAAGATGATCCACTGTGGCAACCCCTAATGGTAACAGCCGAAAGAAGAAGAATGAAATCCACTTGATCCAGTTCAGGGTTTTGGGGAGCCTGAAGCCATCCTAGGAGTATCAGGAGCAAGGCAGGGACCGTCCCTGGATGAAGTGCCAGTGCATCATGCACAGTCACCATTTGGAATTGTCACAAAATCCAACATGTGTCATGGGATATAAACTGGAGAATGTGGGGAATAACTCATATAGAAGATTCCACGAAGACAATAACCAGGCACAGCATTCCAATCCAGGGCGATGACAGTGTAATGCAGAAACGCTAACCACTGGACCACCCATCTTCTACTTCAGGGCTTTTGAAGTTCAGTGCTGAGGCTCCCCTGTGTCTGCAGGTTTTTGTCCCAACCAATTCTCTCTTTTGATTGGACTCCTGTACTAAGTAAGCTGATATTTGTTTTTTTAGTGTCATTTCAGAAGTTATAAAAATGGTTATGCTAAATCATTACTGGATGCAGCAGGCACTTATTTGTGGTGAATAGGGATGCTTTCATTGTTTTAATCTTGCTGTCATATTTTACTCTAAATTGAATTTTCAGGTTATTTGAAGATTTATTTAGATTATATCAGATAAATGTTATTAATCCCATGGGAAAATTCAGATGCATACAACAGCAGAAACATGAAAAACAAAGATACAGACAGATAATAGAGCCAATCAATTAATCAAACTTGATAATAAATGAATTAATTAAATTAAAAAGTAAATGTATATTGTGAAAAGGCGGCACGGTGGCGCAGTGGGTAGCGCTGCTGCCTCGCAGTTGGGAGATCTGGGGACCTGGGTTCGCTTCCCGGGTCCTCCCTGCGTGGAGTTTGCATGTTCTCCCCGTGTCTGCGTGGGTTTCCTCCGGGCGCTCCGGTTTCCTCCCTCAGTCCAAAGACATGCAGGTTAGGTGGATTGGCGATTCTAAATTGTCCCTAGTGTGTGCTTGGTGTGTGGGTGTGTTTGTGTGTGTCCTGCGGTAGGTTGGCACCCTGCCCAGGATTGTTTCCTGCCTTGTGCCCTGTGTTGGCTGGGATTGGCTCCAGCAGACCCCCGTGACCCTGTGTTCGGATTCAGCGGGTTGGAAAATGGATGGATGGATGGATATTGTGAAAATATTTCAAAATTAACTCAGGAGAAAGCATTGGATTGCCTGATAGAAGCCCCCAGAAGCACCTCTTAGCACAACCGTGGTGGAAAGAGCCTGTGGCTTAAAGTGCTCCAAGAAAGTGCCTCCTGGAGGGCATGGAGCAGATTTTTCATGATGGCATCCAATTTTGCTACCATCCTCTTTTCCACAACAGCTTCCAGTGTGTCCAGGGTTTGCCCTGTGATGGTTCAGACTTTCCTGATAGCTTTGTTCAGACATTGTGCTTCTTTTTGAGGTTGCATCCCCAGGAGACTGCAGCATAGACCACCACACTGGCTACTATGGACTGATAGAGCATAATAATAAGTAAAAGCTAATACGAAATAAACAAGTGAATAACACTGAAGTAGCTGCTTGCTGCCCTTTAGCGTTCAATGTCATTTACATCTACAGTATGTCCACTCCACTGATCATTAATTGTCAGATACAATTAAAAGGCAAACTCACCATAAAAAAAAATTGAATTAAAAAAAAATAACACAAGAGAGCTAAGTGGCGGATACCTTTCATATAACGCTGATCGTGTGTATGATGGAGGCTACTGTGCAAGGATGCTGGGTACATGAAAGAGAAAATGGCAAACAGGATGCCGCTGAGAGTCTGTGTCTCTTCATTAAAGTTGTAAAGTGCACACAGCATTGTGGAAAACACCACAGTAAGCATTTAAAGCTAAGGCAAAAAAAAAAACAAATCTTAATTTCTAATAAATGTAAATCTCCCACTACTGCACTTTTCTGAATATGATAAAAGAAAAGCAAATTAAATAATGAGATCAATTACAATTAATGATAATCGTGAAGTTGGAGAAGACCAAAACCTGCATCCAGGACTGAATTTGAAGACTCTTGTTCTACATATATTTTTGGAATAAAATATCCATCCATCCATTTTCCAACCCGCTGAATCCGAACACAGGGTCACAGGGATCTGCTGGAGCCAATCCCAGCCAACACAGGGCACAAGGCAGGAACCAATCCTGGGCAGGGTGCCAGCCCACCGCAGGGAATAAAATATTTGGTCCTGAAATACCCTCTTTGCTTGTGATCTAGCAGTAAAGAACTTAAAATCTGAAACAGGACTAAATGTCACTGCTTATACAATGCAGAGTTCTGTGCAGATCTATGAAAGGAGAGTTGTCCTGACTGATAATAGACCCCTCCTGCATCATGTCCAGCTTTGGGCCTTCATGCTAAGTTGTTACAACCACTTCAGTGGTCAATGTTACTGTAAATGTGGGGAGCTGGCAAGAGAGTAATAGTCTGTTTTTATGTAACCGGTGGCCATTAAATGAATATGCTTCAGAAAGTGAACATCAATAGTGAAACATATGTAGGCACGTAGATATTTAGCTTTATTAATCCAGTCTTTCGCGAGAAGACATGATCTGTTTTAGTTGGGGGCTGGCGACTATCTCACTGGCATTAGGTAAAAAGCAGGATCAAACTCTACACAGAATGGTAGTCCATGAAAAAACCCACTCACTTACAGTACATACAGGGACAATTTAAAGTTGCCAATTAGCCTACCTTCACATCTTCTCAAGATGCCAGGAAAGTCCATGAGGAGAATATGTAAACATGCTTACAGACATCGACCGACCTGGCTTAAATTGAAACCATCAAGCTGTGAAGTAGAAGTGCCACACACCATCACAACTTAATTAAGTAACTTAGAAAATATGTTGTGTTTAAAACAAAAAGTAGATAATTTGAACAGTTTAGTTAAGTCTCCTACAGGCCCTCCTGGTGCATTGTTTAAATATTTTTATGTTTTCCTGGAATCATTTGCAGCCATGGCATTCTGCAGACTAAGCAACTGATAAAATGTTAAGCCTGCCAATGGCCAAGCTTCAGTGGAATGCACCATTTGAAGAAATGTAATAGTGTATGGCAAGATACCAAAAAAGAAATGTTCACTTCACTGCCTTTAAAGCTGCTAACGCTCATAGAAACTTTAATTTTAAAGAATTTAAAAATGAATACAAGCATGCACCCTTCTGAATATATTAAAATAGCATATACTGTAGCCATACTAGTTATTTAAAGCCTACACTCAATTCTTCACCTGTCTTATGTATAAAATGGAGTGCAGGCCTGGTAATTCTTTGGGTCTTATGATATGTCATCTTTTAACCCATCCAACCAGCACTGTCCTATTGAGTCATTTACACATGTATCATAGGCTGCGTGGTGATGTTAATGAAGAGTTTAAAAGTGAACTTCTAAAACTGAAGTTCATATGCCAAGGTATGAACACAGGAACTTGCATTGTGACCTTAGCATTGCCCCAAGTTGTGTTCTTATTTGTCACTATCTTTTGTGCATTTCTTCCAGTGTTTTAATCAAAACATTAAAAAATCTATAGTTCAGACATTTGTTTTCTTCTCGTGTGACACATGCAGTCACTCATGCAGTGAGTGCCTAATGCACTCATGTTTGGGATGTGGAAGAAAATGAGACTACATAGACATGAAGAGCACCTGCAAAATCCACACAGACAGACACAGGCACTCAGAAGCTGATTGATCCCACCAATTTCTTTCCATAATCCAATACATGTTTGCAGAGAGCTGGGGCCTATTCACACGATCATCAAGTACAGGCAGGAATTAATGTTTCTCTGGACAAGGTGACAGTCCATTTCAGGTCACATTCACTCATAAACTGAATTTCATTAATATCGGGCCAGTTTACAAATGCCAGTTTACCTAATAAACACACCTTTAGGATGTAGAAGAAAGCTAAAGTACTTACAGCAAATCGTCCAGAGGTAGGTAAGCTCCACATAGGCAATTTCCAGGCGAGGAAATTAAGCAAATCCCTTAGGGCACCGTGCCCCCCAATTTGAAACATAGCATAGCTTATAAAATTCACAAATTTACTTAATCTTATTCGATTCATGGGAAGGCTGGAATCTATCCTAGCTGTATAGGGCACCAGTATGTTACAGGGCCCACCAGACATAGCCACACTCAGACTCACACTGGAGTCAGTTTAGAATCACCAATTCACCCAAACCAGAACAACTCTGAGGATGTCGGAGGAAATCCCAGGAGGACAGATAAAGATCTTGCAAAGCCCACAAGGACAACAAAGGAGTGCTGCCCGTGTGAAGCAGCAGTGCTACCATGCTGCCCCAATCCTAAACATTCAAATGTATTACCATATAAATAAAGCCCTTCATTTTAATTTTAAGGTGAGCACAGTCCGGATAAAACATTTGAACAATGTAACTTGTAAAGCACAAAGTTGGATTCCTGTTTATCTTCTCTGTACACTGCTTTCTGACAACAGTAGAAAAGTAAAAGAGTTAGCAAGCAAATTGTCAAGAAGATATTGTTACACTTCAGATAAAAATGAGTTCTTTTACTGTCCTTCACTCCTTCAGCATTTTCAGTAATTTCGGAATTTTTTTAGACACTTCAGATTTATGAGATGAGAATATTGTCAGAATAAAAAGCTCTGTGTCAGAGATCCTTTAATCAGTTTATACAGAAATGTGGGATTTTCAATTTACAGGATGGATTTTTGCAGCTCCTTTGAACCCACCATATTAAATTGCCACCAGAATTTTCACACTTTTCTGTATTATCAATGTAAGTGCCAATTAGCTGGCACCCTGGCCAGGATGAGTATGAGACCCTTACCCAGATGGGAATACAACATATGGGAATAGTGGGGGAAGCTCCGAAAATTGGATATTTTCATCTCCATCTGCTAGAATGCAGCATCCTAGGACCATGGTAGCTATGGGGAACCCAGTGGGGCATGATGGGAATTGTAGTGCCGAGAGTCAGCCCTGATGGGCCCCCGTGTGCTAAAAGGTGCTGCAGGGATTGTAGGTCACTACTTTTCGGAACTTCCAAGTGCTTCCTTCTCATTATGCCCTGGTAGCATAAGTACTTTTGGATCCGACATAAAAAGAAGCCTTCCAGCCTCCTCCAGTGAGTCAGAGCTCGGAGGAAGTAAGGCAACACTCGTTGGGGGGAAGTGGACGGATGGAGAGAAGATGGAAGGAGAAAGAATAAGACTATACTGTGTATTTGTGCTTGTGTGACCAAGAAGAAACTTGTTGTGAGGTAACAAACGCCTCTGTTTTTGAACCAGTGTCTGTCTGTGTGTTAGTTGTTTCCGTGATTTGGGGCCCAGTAGTGCCCCCTATATGTCACATCAGATATTCATCACTCATGTAAAAAGGAGAGGATCAGATTCCAAGAACTATTAAGATGAAACAGTAGTGCAATAGCAGAGATGGAAAATAAGAAGATGGATACCCCATAATTAGTCCAGGGACTAAGTTCTAGGTAACATCTCTTTAGCATTTGTCCCTAAGACTTTTAAAAGAATTGCGTCATAACCAATAAGATGTGTCCTGATGCTCAAAACATTATGAAAGATGGAAGAGAGCAAAGGCAAAATAAAAAGAGAAATGAGAAAATATGACACCATGAGAATTTTGTCAGTCAAATTACCCAGGGTAGTCTGTTGGACTGCAGCACAGCCGACCCTCAATTGTTTGCTGGTAAGAGGGAATGTTGTCACCCGCAGGGCAGGATAGTTGGTGGTGGGATGCACATTTAATAGAGAAACTGTAGTGATTATTGACAATGAAAATTCTTTACCCAAGCAAGTCAGTCCTATATGCAGGTCTTGGCCTAGTCAGACCTATAAATGATCAACTGGCTTTAAAAGTTAAAAAAACGCAATAAAGTCTCAAATTTCGCAAAGGAGAGAATCTATAAAAGTCTTGATTGTAATCAAAAGGGGAACATAATATTTTATAAATGAGTAGTTTATTTAACAAGAAGAGAAACCGGAAAAATGTTTAAAAGAGCAAAAAAACAATTTGCCTAAAAGATAATCCTAGCAACCAAGTTCCAATGCACAAATTCCAAAGGCAAGTCCAATAAACAGGCAATAAATTTAGAAGACAGCAATATAACAAATAGTGATACTCAAAAAAGAAAAAAGACCCCGCTACTAACTTAATGAACCACTACCGAGTCTCACTTCTGATCAAGAATATAAAGCCATAAGGAGGACCCAGCAGCCGTGACATCAGGGTGGCCCTGCCTCCTGGGGCTGCACCCACAAAGCACATACAATGGTAGCAGATTTAAAGAGCTAAAACACAAACAACAAATGATAAGTTAATGTGACAAAAATAACATGCAAAATAATAGCACAAAATTAACAAAAGCAAGAATAAAACAGCAAATAAACACAAGCCAGCTGAAGAAACCCTGACTGTAACACCACACAAAAAAAAAATGATTCCCAACCAGTAATATTTTCTGTAAAAGTATCAACGACAAGCAAAACAATATCCCAAACCAGAAATCTATTACTGAATGAAACTTCGTCTCTTTTGTTTGCTCAAGCTCTTCCACTAATTTCTTTTCTTATTCTAAACCTCTCAACACTTCTTGATGCACACTAACTTCTTTTGTGGAGACAGGAGTGGGCAGGAGGAGGAGTATAGAAACCTAATCAAGGACTTTGTTAAATGGTGCGACTCAAACCACCTACAACTGAACACCAGCAAAACCAAGTTGCTGGTGGTGGATTTTAGGAGGACCAGGCCCCTCATGGACCCCGTGATCATCAGAGGTGACTGTGTGCAGAGGGTGAAGACCTATAAATACCTGGGAGTGCAGCTGGATGATAAACTGGACTGGACTGACAATACTGATGCTCTGTGCAAGAGAGGACAGAGCTGACTATACTTCATTAGAAGGCTGGCGTCATTCAACATCTGCAATAAGATGCTGCAGATGTTCTATCAGACAGTTGTGGCGAGCGCCCTCTTCTACGCAGTGGTGTGCTGGGGAGGCAGCATAAAGAAGAGAGACGCCTCACACCTGGACAAACTGGTGAGGAAGGCAGGCTCTATTGTAGGCATGGAGCTGGACAATTTGACATCTGTGGCAGAGTGACAGGCACTGAGCAGGCTCCTGTCAATCATGGAGAATCCACTGCATCCACTAAACAGTATCATCTCAAAACAGAGGAGCAGCTTCAGCCACAGACTGCTGTCACTGTCCTGCTCCACTGACAGACTGAGGAGATCGTTCCTCCCCCACACTATGCGACTCTTCAATTCCACCCGGGGGGGTAAACATTAACATTATACAAAGATATTGTCTGTTATACCTGCATTTTTAGCACTCTTTAATTTAATATTGTTTTTTTATCAGTATGCTGATGTTGGAGTATGTGAATTTCCCTTTGGGATTAATAAAAGATCTATCTATCTATCTATCTATCTATCTATCTATCTATCTATCTATCTATCTATCTATCTATCTATCTATCTATCTATCTATCTATCTATCTATCTATCTATCTATCTATCTATCTATCTATCTATCTATCTATCTATCTATCTATCTATCTATCTATCTATCTATCTATCTATCTATCTACCATACTCACATCAAACATCTCACACTTGCCACTAAATGCAGACGCCCACAGCAATGTCATAAATATAACTCCTCACCATATTCCTGACCCAGGGCAAAATTTTAGAGACAAATGGGAAGCCAGCTCTTGATTTGGTTTGATTCTCACTTAAATTCCTCCCTACTTCTGGTAAAGAACCGATAACAACTTCTTCAGACCTACAGTGTAGTTTTGCATATTTTTTTTTCGGTGAACTTAGCATGCTTTTCCCATTTGTACTTAAAATTCCAAAAATAAACATTTTGCGGCTGTTTTTGAAATCTAATTCCTTTTCTTTTCTCTGTGAACTAAAATCCATAGGACATTCTTGTTCTTGGTTTTGCTTAATTTCATGTCGTTCAAATGTCTGCCTTTCCACTGTATTTGTGTTTTCGTGTTTTATTGTTTTGTATTGTTTGTATCTGAAGGCAAGTTGAGCTGTCCAAAAATAAGATTACTTTTATGTAGGGTGTGACAACCTGTCTAAATTATACACCTGCATATTGGGAAAGGATACACACAGGAAAAACAAGTTCTCACAGACTTACCACAATGCATTGGTGGCCCTATTTTATATAAACACTAATCATCTTAATGCGACTTTAATTGCTTATTTAGGATTACCACATTGCCCAACTTGTAGTTTTATTTATGTTCACGTGGGCTACATGTACAGTAGGTGGCCCAACAGAAATTACTGGAAAAGAGATTAGTGCCCCTTGAACCCACGGCTTATGGCAATTCATGGCTTACATTAACTGACTTCATTAACTGACTACTTTGGCTATTTGCCTGCTCTGTGTTGTTGAGAAATTAGAATGCCTTTCCTGGATGAAAGATTTCAGGAAAACCACAGCTCTTTCAAACAGCTTGAGGTTCTTAGAAAAATAGAATTATTTTGGAACTTGAATGTGTGATGCATTTATGCACTTATTAACGTTAAAAACAGAACATATTGTGGATTCAGAAAGTATTGAGGCCCCTTCACTTTCTGCACACTTTATTGTGTTGTAGATTTAATTTTAAATGGAGAAATTTGCATTTTTATACCATCAATCTTCACTCAATTACCCATAATGACAAAGAGAAAACATGTTTTCAGAAAAGTTTGCAAATTTATTAAAAATCAAGAACTGAAATCTCTCATTGTTATAAGTATTCAGACCTTTTGCTGTGGCACTCCAAATTGTGGACCGGTGTGTCCTGTTTGCTTTAATTCTCCTTGAGATGTGTCTTCAACTTCACTGCACTCCACCTATGGCAGACTGAATTGATTGGACAGCGTTTAGAAAGGCACACACCTGTATATGTGTATGTAAGGACCCACAATTCAAACTGCATGTCCTGTCCAAAGAACTCTCTGTAGACCTCTTTGATCAAATTGCAGCGAGGCAGAGGTCAGGGCAAGGATATAAAACCTTTCGATGTTCCCATGAGCACAGTGGCCTCTATAAGTCTCTTCGTAGAGTTGGCCATCTAGTCAAACTGGTGAAAAAAGGCTTTGGTCACAGAGCTGACCAAGAAACCAATGGTCACTCTGACAGACCTTTAGAAGTTCTCTGCTTATGTAGGAAATCTTGTTGGAAGGATGTCCATCTCAGTGCCCACCAGCAATCAGGTGAGTCAGATAGAATGGCTAGATGGAAGCTACTCTTGAGTAAAGTGCATATGATAGCCCACATGGAGAATGCCAAATGGTATTTGATGAACTCTGAGAGCATGAGGAAAAACATTCAAATCTTTGGGCAGAGTCCAAACAGTAATACCATCTCTACAGTGAAGTATGGTTGGTGGCAGCATCATACTATGGAGGTCCTTTTAGTGACATGGACTGGGAGACTGGTGAGGAAAAAATGAATACATCCAAATACAGAGACATCCTTGGAGAAAACCTGCTCCAGAGTGCACTAGGGTGATGGTTCACCGTTCAGTCTGACAATGACCTGAAGAATACAGCCAAAACAAAACTGGGGTAGCTTCAGTAAAAGTCCCTGATTGTCCCAGAGAGGCCTGGCCAATGCCCACACTTAAAACCCCACAGTACATCTGTGTAGAAACCTGAAGATAGCAGTTTGCAGAAGCTGACCCAGTCTAAAGCAGCTGGAGAAGATCTGCCAGGAAGGATAAGATAAACTGCCCAAATTCAGGTGTGGAAAGCTTGTAGATGACTCAATACTGTAATTGCCACCAAAGGAGCTTCTACACAGTACTGAATTAAGGTTGTGAATACTTACAAGAATGAAAGATTTCAGAGTTTGATTTATAATAAATCTGCAAAGCTTTCTGAAAAATTGTGGGTTATTGAGTGTAGATTGGTGGGCAAAAACGGCAAATTTATTCATTTAAAGTTTAACCTACAACACAATAAAGTATGCAGAGAAAGTGAAGGGGTCTGGATGCTTTCTGAATCTACAGTACCTTATGGGAATGAATTATTGTGGGAATGAAATTAATTATTGTTCATGCATTCTATTTCTTTGATATTTTTAGTACTGATTCAAGTTACAAGAAGGTGGTATTCAGAGAATACACGGCTGGATTTAAGCTACCCAAGAGCACCCCACCATGGAAAGGTAGACTTAAACAGTGTTATACTTGTAAATGAGGTTATTTTTTTGTTTAATTTTTCAATTTTGTTATATTTAGTTTTATGCATGTTTATCATTCTTTCTGTCTAGTTATAATTTTTAAACACGAGGAATCTGATTATTTCAATTTTAACTGATTAGAATTAATTTTAAAGGTCTCAAAATATTTCTTGTATTGGCATGGTGTTTTGTTTTCTTGTAGGCACTGCCATTTTTGGGAGATTTGTGTATTGGTCACTAACCCAACAGGCCCAACTAGCACAGTTTAATGGCCAAAAGTTGCAAAAGATGTCACCATAAAGGTCGGCATCATGCACTTCCTGTTTGTCTGAGATTTTGTGGTGTGAGTTTGTGATTTCATTTTGGTCTTTTGTGTGTTTTCTCACTATGAGTATTTGTTAACATCTTGGTTTTAGATGACAGATTTTTCCTTCTTTAAAAAAGGTTTAAAGGCTTTGATTTTTTCTCTGATCCATTTCCCAGTCTGCTTTCTTCAATCCCTTTGTTTCTACTTCTACCTTGATAAAAAATAGAGCTCTTTTTTGTCTTTTTACCATAAAGGCTTTAAAGACTGGTGGACCATAAAAGTGATGTTAAATTGCTGCCAATGATTTCTGAAACTCATTCAGAGTTTTAAAGTTTAGTTTCCCTAAAAAAGTGTTCTAGAAACTACATATAGGTGAACAGCCAGATGATAGATGTGTGAAGTTTTTCTCATTATTCCATTTCTGCACACTGGATAGCCTTTGAAATGGCGTATATCCTTCCTTCTTCTTCTGTACTACAAGATCTCTGTTTGTTTAGCCGACTGTTTTGTCTTCATTTGGAACATTCATTTGAAAGTCTGCCACGTCTGTTAAAACATCACAGACAGAGAGAGTGTTTATCCTTCAGCATTCATTTTAACCTAGTGACTCCCACACAGATGGAATTTATCCAAGAATTGTGGGACTTTATAACATAATATGTCATATCAACAGTAATTTAAACTTGCAGTTACAAAGTGGTTGTAGTTTCATTAATCTGATTTTTGTTTTTCGTTGTGCGTAAGTGATTTATAGCTTATGGTTGAAATTGATCTAATCTGAGATAAGATAAAAAAAAAATTATTATAACTGATATTTTTTCAAGACATTGTAAATGAATATGCCACTTACTTGCTCAAATACCCGTACTAATGCTATAAAGTGAAATTAAGAATAACCTAGATGTTCTGAATTTCAAATATATGTAAAAAATATTCCAATGCATTAGAGTAAGTTATTAAACTTTTACACCATCGCAATTACTGGAAACGTTATGTTAGGCTGGGTAGAATTAACAATAGGAATATTTAGAAATAAGCTCATTTTTTTATTTTTTATGCGCAGCAGAGGGCTGGCACGGTGGTAGCACTGCTGCCTTGCTTTAAGGAGACCCAGGTTCAAGTTCAGGGTCATCCCTGCAGGGAGTTTGCATGTTCTCTCTGAGTCTGTGTGGGTTTCCTCCCACTGTCCAAATGCATACAGGTTAGGTGAACTTGCTGTGCTAAATTGTCCCGTGTGTGTGTGTGTGTGTGTGTGTGTGTTCGCCCTGTGATGGACAGGCTTTGTTCCTGTCTTGTAACCAATGCTACCTGGGATAGGCTCCAACCCCTTCCTCTTGTGAGTCTGGTCTGGCTAGACAATGACATGACATTGCAGAAGAAGTGTAAACACTGCAGAAAGCTATGAAGGGAAAACAATTTAAGGTGAACATTAAAAATAAAAGGAAGAAAGATAAAATAAGACCATAAAGTTGCACAACAGAGAATTTAAAAGCCATTCTACTTCAAATGTGACATAAGCAAAATCTTCGTGAAGGACATTTGTACTAAAATAACCTAGACGATTCAAATTTGGAATGTGTTATTCTGATATAATCAGTGACTGATTTTTACGTGTACTAAAGTGCCAAAAAATGGGCCGCCCAATTCATTTGATATCCTGGCGTAACCTGTAAATAACTCCGAACACACTTAATATTGAAAGAGATTTACACATTTTACAAAGTGCAGATTTCAAAAAACCTCCATCTGAGTAATTAGGAAATATTGTTTAAAGAAAAACTGGAAATAAGATTGTAGATGTTGTAATAGCTGTGCAAACTCAAATGAATACTTGCTAAAGAACAAGATAATTTTATGCAAAAAATTTCAAGCAGCAGAATAACCAAAATGCTAAAACGAACACTGGCTAATCACCAATAGAGGTTTAATGATCAGAGCAAACATACAGACGTAACCTTCTGTGAAGTCCTATCCACTGTTAGGAGAGAAGTTACAAACATCAAAATGTAACTGAAGAGCAATATATCTAATGAAAGAAATCCAATGGATGTTTTCAGTGTATTGCAGTTCTTGATAGCTTCTTATCCTGTCTCAAGGAATCCTATCACAATCTTTGGCAAATTCTCATTTTGGCTGCTTCTATACATAATCTCATTCATTCAGTTACACTATATTGCTTATGACCTTTAAGTATACATGACAATATTGATTAATATGGTAACTGAAATATATATATATATATATATATATATATATATATATATATATATATATATACTATATATATAGTATATATATATATATATATATATATATATATATATTTACATTTTTTAGTATAAAAACCACATTTGCTTCTCAACCCTCTCATCAATTTATATAGGTGTGAGTGTGAGGTATCTTACACTGTGGGTGTCCCAGCGTGAAGAATCCTTTAGTAGTCATTTCTGAAAGACCTACATGCTTCCTGCAACATCCAAGTTCTTCCCGGTTATGTAAGGTCTTAGTTGAAGAATCTGTAAATAATGAACGTATGCTATGTACTGCTACTTATAGGTTAACTGCAACTGCCCTCCAGCTCCCCAAACACCCAAAACAAACAGGCATAGACACAAGGTCAACGCACAAAGAATTTTGCCATGTGGGAAACTCTTTGTATCAAGTGTTTCCCACCACCATAGACACAAGTACAGTATATACAATAAGCACAATAAAGCACACTCTTTGCCTTCTTTCCCTCTTGGCCACTGCCACCTCAGCTCCTCCTCAGAAGTGTTGTCCACCATCCTCCTGACTCTGGCTCGTCCGCCTGAGGCAAGCAGCTCCTTTAATCTTCCACCTGGCAGTACTTCTGGTCTTTCACACATGTGGTCAAAAGCACTTCTAGGTGAGACGGAAACCCAATAAAATAGGGCTCCCCAGTCCCTGCAGCACCCCCTGGTGGCACCCATGGAACCCAACAGGGCTGAATTGAAGAACTCCATGTCCCATGCTGCCCTAGGGGGCTGCAATCTAGCGCTCTGGTGGAGATAATACCCAGTACACTCTCTCTTTCTCTCCCCTGGTCCTTCCATCTAATGGGCATTCCAGCTGGGTAAGGTTGACGGCCATCCCTTTCAGTTTTTATTTTAATTTTTTTTGCGTTCACTTGTGTGTTGATACTGGCACACTGAGTAGCAGTGCTGCCTCAATGATCCAGTATTCCATTTTCAGATCCAAGGTCTGGTAGTTGTCAATGTGTGGAGTTTATTTCTCCCACAACCACAGAGATACTGTATAATGGATAGGTTAATTGGTGACCCTGTCCCAGTGTGTGTGTTTGCAGAAGTAAGTTCTGCCATGGGCTGGTGTCTTGTCAAGGGCTGTTTGTGCCCAGTGTTGCAGGAATAAACTATTACATCTAGAGTAGTGATCCTGAATTGGCATTAGCAGTTTCTTTGGTGAATTCTTGCAATGGTTTGTGACTGATTGACAAATAAGCTGTTTCTTTTTCTCTTTGTTGGTCAGTGTGTTATTGTACTTTTTAATGAGACATATTCCTCTTTCTGCTGTGTTGTTCGCTGCCCGTCATACGTGCGGACTGTTCACAAAATTTGCGGAGAATTGGATCGGCTGTCCACTGTTCTGGCAGTTTTATGAGAAATGACTGAGACCTTTCTTTGTCTTTTCCCATAAGGACATTAAAGAAGGATGTTGTTCTTCCAATTATCAGATCCTCCAATTTGAGATGTTCAAATTTCATTTATTTATGTTGGCTGACACCTTCATCCAAAGTGACTCAACAATATTTATGATAAAATTGGTTACATTTCTGGGGGACTGGGCGGTCTCATGGCCTGGAACCCCTACAGATTTTATTTTTTTTCTCCAGCCATCTGGAGTTTTTTTTTTTGTTTTTTCTGTCCACCCTGGCCATCGGACCTTACTCCTTTCTATGTTAACTAATGCTGTCTTATTTTAAATTTGTCTTTTATTTTTCTTTTCTTCATTATGTAAAGCACTTTGAGCTACGTTTTGTATGAAAATGTGCTATATAAATAAATGTTGTTGTTGTTCTTTTGGTTTTCCAACTGGGAACTTGCTCATGGTCACACAATGTCAGTAGCAAGATTCGAACCTGCAGCCTCAGAGGTCCAAAGCCTTACAACAACAACAACAACATTTATTTATATAGCACATTTTCATACAAAAAGTAGCTCAAAGTGCTTTACATAATGAAGAAAAAAAGAATAAAAGACAAAAAAGAAATTAAAATAAGACAACCTTAGTTAACATAATAAGGAGTAAGGTCCGATGGCCAGGGTGGACAGAAAAAACAAAAAAAAAACTCCAGAAAGCTGGAGAAAAAAATAAAATCTGTAGGGGTTCCAGGCCACGAGACCGCCCAGTCCCCTTTGGGCATTCTACCTAACATAAATGAAATAGTCCTCTTTGTAGTTAGGGTTCTCACGGAGTCACTTGATGCTGATGGTTATACAGACTTCTGGCTTTTAATCCATCCATCATTGTTGGAACATCATGGTGCTTTGGGTAGATGGTGGTGGCACAAGCCACCACCAATAGGACACCGGGAAAGGAAACAGAAGAGAGAGTAGGGGTTAGTACAAATTTTGAATGAATAGTTATTATAATGAATTGGATATACAGGGTGTCAGGATTAAATTACAGTGAAGTTATGAGAAGGCCATGTTAAAGTAATGTGTTTTCAGTAGTTTTTTAAAGTGCTCCACTGTATTAGCCTGGCGAATTCCTTAGCCACTCTACCACACTGCGTGTTCATGTGTCACCTTAGCAAATTATTTTGATGGACTAAATAGTCTCCTCTTGTTTGTCAAATTTTTATGTTCTTTGTTTATTTCACTATTCTTTGTTGACTAATTTTGGATTTTGTTCAGTGGTAATGTTTTAGTTGAATTCTTCTATTTGGTATTTTTCCTTCAATGCATTTTTTTTCAAATTGCAGGTTACTGTATTTCAGTTTGGTTTGTTATGTACCTTGTCTTTTATATGTTAAACCTAAGGGGAGCCTTCACCCTTCTGTTGTAGGAACTATCCTTGACCTATATAAGGGTTGAGATGCTCTTGCTTGTATCGTAGTTTAGATTTTAGGGTTTTGAAAATGTTTCTTTTGGACTCTTTACTATTGTTTAAGGTTTGTTTTTCTTTGAGTTGCCAAATTTTACTCTTTTTGTTAAAACCCTTTGTTAGTAAACTTTTCAATTATTAAGAAACTCTATTTTTGTTCTTTCTGCCAGGGGTTTCCATGGTTAAACTCTCTATTTTGTAGTAAGTAATTGGCCAGGCCTTTTTTGATTATGAAGTTATTTGGAGTTTCAGCGCCAGCTATGCGTAATGTTTTGAAGCCTTTCTGAGTTTCATGAGCCAGATACCAAAACCGTGAATATCATTTTTGCAAACAGTTTTTGAATATCTCCTATGCCACTATATGCAAGACAGAAAGCAGATTTTAACTACAGTGCACTGGGGACCAGGGAAAGCTTATAAATAAGAACATTAAAGGGTCATCTTTTTGCAGGCTATTCCTATCCATCCATCCATCCATTTTCCATCCATCCATCCATCCATTTTCTAACCCGCTGAATCCGAACACAGGGTCACGGGGGTCTGCTGGAGCCAATCCCAGCCAACACAGGGCACAAGGCAGGAACCAATCCCGGGCAGGGTGCCAACCCACTGCAGGCTATTCCTAGAGTATTATCTTAAATTAACATTGGACTTATTTCAAAATGTATATTATATAATGTATTTTAAGAAGGCAAATTAATATACATTTTCAACTTAATTCTCCACAACATTATTGCATTTTTTTACTAATATGAGAACAAATTCTCTGGTTGAGTCTTCAACCATTTTTCCACCGTGCGAATGACTCTAAGCAAACTGTTGTCTAGGAATCCACCTGTTGACGCAGTGACTGCACACAGTGAAATTCTTTTACCTATCATTAATGCCACATGGGCGAACTTCATGACCAACTTTAAAATGATAGAAAATGGTTAACTGTTTGAAAACTCATTTCTGTGTGCATAATGGAGTGTGTTTTACAGGACCACATGCTCTGGGAAAACTATTTTCTAAATCTCTAGAATACTACTACCTCATCAACAAAATGCACAGCAGACACAAAATGCTCAAAAACTATTACTTACCTTAGCTTTTATTGCTGATTTAAGCAGTTTTAGAGACTTGGAGCATATCATTATCACAACAGGTGTTTCAATAGTGACAGGAATGTGAATAAATTTCTAGTCAGCCGCAGAATTTCCACTCTGATCTCTGCCTGTGGTCAGGTGGCTTGGTTTAGGAAAGGTCCCCAGACTGGGTGGCTTGATGACTTCCAATGATGTTTCCAAAGATGTTTAAGGCACAACAGATATAATAATAATAATAATAATAATAATAATACATTTTATTTATGTAGCGCCTTTCCCATGCTCAAGGCACTTACAGAATATAATAAAGAACGGCAGAGTATACAGTATATAGCATTGTACAAACCAGATAAATAAATAAAGAAGATTGTGTGACTGGCGCTGAGCTGGATCTGCTCTTGCCAAGACTAATAAACTCTTGCCTATCAGTCAGATAGGACTTGAACCACTGGAGGGCAGTGCCAGAGATACCCAGCATGTTCTCCATTCTGGACAGTAGGATGTCATGTCTGACAGTGTCAAATGCTGCACTGAGGTCTAACAGAATTAATATGCTGGTTTGTCCAGAGTCTGCTGCCATAAGCAACAAGAATCAACAAGAATGTCTAGTATCTTCCATTTTATAACCTTTAAATTAAATAGAATTGTCAACATGTTAACAATAAATGAGGCAACTCCATATACACACCTTCTTCCCACTTTAATAAGAACTTGTGGAAATTTTTACATCTTCAGCTGTAATCTTATTTTCTTGTATCTTTATGGATGTCAATATTTCAAAGGAAGCTTGTCTTACAACTCACGTACTGTTACATATTCTTAGCTCTACCTATTTATACATTGTGGAAAATCAGCCCCAGGCACACACACATGCCTTTTATTTTCCTTTTGCACACAATACCCTCAGTTATGGCTCAGATCTTTCTTTCTTTCTTTCTTTCTTTCTTTCTTTCTTTCTTTCTTTCTTTCTTTCTTTCTTTCTTTCTTTCTTTCTTTCTTTCTTTCTTTCTTTCTTTCTTTCTTTCTTTCTTTCTTTCTTTCTTTCTTTCTTTCTTTCTTTCTTTCTTTCTTTCTTTCTTTCTTCTTCTGTTATTACTGCCTTCACTCTTCCACACAAGCTCTATCTCCTCCACCTCCCGAATCTGGCACTCAGAATGGAGTGAGGCAGCCTCTTTTATAGTGCAACCGGATGTGCTCCAGGTGCTCCCTGATGCTCTTCCTGCAGCACTTCCTGGTGTGTCAGAAGTGCTGCAGTCCAGGGCTCCAGAATCTTCTAGGTGCCCCCTGGCAGTAGCCATGGGCCCCAACAGGTTTGAGCTTCTAAGCTCCCAGCCCGTGGCCCCCATGAAAACCACCTCTTGTGCCCCAGGGCAGGTACTGTCTCTCTCCTGGTCCTTTCATCCTCCAGGCATCCCAACTGGGCAAGAGACCCAGCTGTCCACCACAACATATATAATCCAGCCAAAGTTTGGCATAAAATGTGGATGTATGCATTAATGACAGTAATGTATCAATTGCTGACTATATTTTCTGCATAATATGTGGAGCATGATGAACAGTAATTTTCAAAAAAGTGTTATCACCCTGTTGTGCAAGAAATGTTTAACATCTGTTTCCTTTTCAGTTAATTTTGTAGCTTAAATAAGAATGATAGAAATTCATTCACATGATCATCACTTCTTCTTTCTGTTTATTTCTTCAACCATTTGTTTTCTGTTGTAGTGGCACAGGGGAACAGAAATTAGTGCTTTTGCCTAATAGATTCTGCATCCTCATTTGAAACGTCATGTTTAGTCTGTGTATAGTCTTCACATTCTTCTTGTGTCTGTATAGACTTTTCTCTTTTTTTCACAGTTAGGTTAATTGATGAATCTAAATTGGAACATTGCGAGTGTGTGTATATGTCTATGAATGGGCAAAATACTGGTCTGCCTCACTGTCCAAGACTATCTCCTACTGTACGACCAGTGCTACGGGTATAGGCTGTGGCCCCTCATGACCCTATACTGGATTCATTTGGTTTGCGAATATTATGTTTGTGTTTATGTTACTGGTTTTTTCAGCCATTGTAATTACTGTTTGGAGCATTGGGCTCTTAAATAGAATTATCCTTAGTATGAGTGAAGTGAACTGGATTGAACGTAATGGACCTGAGCTATCATTCAGTGGATGAAGAGATGCCTTTACAAGAGCAAAGCTTAGAGTTTCATCAGTACCTATATTGCATTGTTAAAGACCTGACTGCATGGTGCCATAACAACAACCTCTCCCTGAATGTTAACAAAACTCAGGAGAACATTGATAACATCAGAAAGAACGAAGGCAGCCACACTCCAATCCACATCAATGGCTCCCCTATCCATACAGTTAGCAGTTTCAGGTTCCTGGGTGGTCAGATCACTGACTTCCTTTCATGGTCAGTCAACACCATACTGTAAGTATATTCAAAAAGGCTCAGCAAAGGCTGTCTTTCCTGAGCAGTCAAAAGAGCTTTGGGGTTGGAACCACTGCACTAATGAAGGTATTCTGACTAGATGTATCACCGTGCAGTTTGGTAGACTGACTTGCCAGGATTGCAAACTCCTCCTAAGGATTGTCCACGCAGCTTCTAAAATCATTGGAGCTGTCATTCCACAGCTTCCTACTATTTCCTCAACCAGATGCCTGAGGAGAGAGAGAGAGAGAGAGAGGTTAGGAACATTGCCGCATCCACCACATGGCAAACCAACTCAGGATCCAGATTAGGACCCGAGTGCAGCCATGCAACGGGTGACACCTCAGCACCACACTAGTTCAGATGGAATGGAACAGTGTGAGGTTTTTTATGGTGGCTGGAGTGCCAATTCTGCCACCAACCCCTATGTTTTTCCCTGTAGGTTGGAGGGCCTACATGCAGGGATGGATGCAGAGGAAAAGCTACAGTAAATCCATCATCTCTGATGACAGCCAGTACTGGTGCTAGGTTATTTTGTGCCCTAGGCTAAGGTTATCAGTGCGCCAACTGACTGTTCAATAGCTAACCCATGTGGATAAGTTTCCCCCCCTTATGTTCTGCGCCGAGGATGAATGCCTAATTCTCCAAATGGTGGTGCCAGTCCTGATGACAGCCATTAAGTTCATTCCTTGTTTTCACATCTGATTTCACAAAAGAACTACCAGAGCCTCATCACCCACTCCACTCACTTCAGGAACAACTTCTTCCCACAGGCAATAGGGTCACTAAATGCTCACTAATCTGATGCTACTGTGAAATGTGCAATTTACCCACCTGCTGGTGTAGGTGCAATTGTACTGCATGTTACATTTTTTAAACTCTTACTGCATTTAGTTATTCATTTGTCTTGTGCTACTGTTATTACTTACTGTATTTATTTATACATCACCACAACTGTGGCTCAAGAATTTCACTATGCAGTGTATGTGACAATAGAAAACCCTAATCTCTAATCTCTAAATAATAGCACCTTAAGCAGGTTATTTAACTCCACTTATGCATTGTTCTAATGTAAATGTTCAGAGGGGCATTCTGAAGTAAAGGTTGAGAAGTATTCTAGTTTGAAGTCATTTGTCAATACAAGAAATTGTTTTTTTTAAAGTTTATTGCATTTCTGAATTTCGTTTGTATTAATTCACCTTTTATTTAGCACTTCAATATCTGATCTTTTTTAAGGTTTGCTTGGACCAACACTGCGGGGCGAAGTTGGTGATGTCATAAAGGTGACCTTCAGAAATATGGCAGATCGCTATTACAGCTTACACTCTCATGGGATTGCTTATGGCAAACAATCTGAAGGTAAAATCATATTTACTTTGTTCCAAAAGACTTTTTAATTGACAGCAAATCTGCAAGCATTTCAACTACTGATTGTCAGGTATAGTCTCTAAGGCATCCAGAGAGGTGACAATGTTCACAGAGGCTCTGGTTTGTCCAGAGAAAAAGCCAAGTTGCAAGACAGTGTAACGTGAATCAAAGCAGTGTGATGTTTTTGTTGGTGTGAAGATTAGGATATGTCAGCTTCAAAAGACAATCATTGTTTAGTAGAAAGTTCATCATAGGGAAATAGAAAATAGATGATGAAGAGTCACTATTATTTTCACAAAAAACAAAATATCTGGTGGATCTAAAGATACTGTGTGTAGATTTTTCGCGTCACAAAATCAGGTAGTTAGTTTTTGCTTCTACTCATTCTGTGACCTTGACACTATATTCATTATTCAAAGCGTATCTCCTGTGAGAGTGATTACTATTAAAATCTCCAGCATAAATCATGAGGTGGGAAAAGGTTGGAAGATCTTCAGAGATGGGGCGGCACGATGGCGCAGTGGTGGCGCTGCTGCCTCACAGTAAGGAGACCTGGGTTCGCTTCCCGGGTCCTCCCTGTGTGGAGTTTGCATGTTCTTCCCGTGTCTGCATGGGTTTCCTCCCACAATCTAAAGACATGCAGGTTAGGTGGATTGGCGATTCTAAATTGGCCCTAGTGTGTGCTTGGTGTGTAGGTTGGTGTGTCCTGTGGTGGGTTGGCGCCCTGCCTGGGATTGTTTCCTACCTTGCGCCCTGTGTTGGCTGGGATTGGCTCTGGCAGACCCCCATGACCCTGTAATTAGGATATAGTGGGTTGGAAAATGGATGGATCTTCAGAGTTTTAGATGGTTTCTTAATATTGACCACAGTTCATCCTTTCGGGCATGACATCTTATTACTAGTACATATATGCAGCCATTTTTGTAAAGCTCAGGTATGTTTGCGGCCATTGGAACCGGTCATGCTAGTATTAGTGCAGACTAGAGAGAGGTGGCAGTTGCTTTGGGTGCCACCTGGTGGCATATATTCCACAAAACACGAAGTGAAAATGGATGCTTCTGCGCACCACATAGTAAGTAGCTCTACTTTCAATTTTATTTCCTCAAGAAGATGGCAGCTATTGCATAATAATAGTGATCATTTTTGAGCTTCCTAGACACCCCAAGGGTAGAATATCTGACAAAATAATTTTTCCCATAAAAACAGAAAATCCACGGCTGAAAGGGTTAAGTTCCAACAGTAACTACCATGCAGTGGATGTTATTATCCAAGCTGGGTGATGTTAGAGCCACGCTTTTTAATTCAGCTTTGGTTTAGGTCACATCGGAACAAGTGTTTAGATGTCATTTTAGAAAGCAGGCCTCTGTGAATCATGGGGTTACTAAGGCACATGTAAATGCATTCGGTGTGGATAATTAATTTAAGAATTGAACTTCAAATGCATGGTGACAATGTTTGACACGAGGTACAAAATTATTTACCTCAGCTAATTAGCTAATTATTTCACTTTGTTTCACTGTGTGTTTATTCGATGACAGGATTGCGTGTGTGTGCGTGTGTGTGCGTGTGTGTGTGCGTGTGTGTGTGTGTAAGGGCCTGGGGTTTTGCCCAGGGTAGGAGAAGGATCAAGATGGTTACCTTAAAATGAGTTCAAGAATAAGGGGACACAGTTGGAATCTTATTTAGGGGTAAATTTCACATAAACATTAGGAAGTTTTTCTTTACTCAGAGAACCACAGCCACTTGGAATGCATTACCAAGCAGCGTTGGAGTCAGAAGAACTTTAGAGACCTTCAAAACTGGCCTTGATGTTATTTTAAAAGAATTAAGCAGATAGAATTGGCGAGCTTTGTTAGGCTGTATGGCCTGTTCTCTTCTATATTGTTCTAAAGTTTGTGACATTAGACATACACGCACAAATCTATTCTCAGCTACAGTTTGGTCGCGGTTACCACCCAGTGATTCATAGGAGCCAGAAAGGACAATTTATTGCATAAGATTTGAGAGTCCTAGGTAATGTATGGCTGTCCTCAACTACACAATAAATAGAAAAATTATAAATGGCCTATAGGGTTCTAGGTTACATAGAGTACAGAAGTATTGTGTATTTGGAGTCCAACTCAATTATGTTAAATACTGTAGCAGCCTATGAATATTTACTATCATACAGTCACTTTTGTTGAGCAAAATCTCATTAGGTGTTTCATTTTTCCAGCTAAGTTTTGCCAAAGGCCAAAATATGCAAATGTATAATTATATAATAAATTACAAATCAGTTTGTTGATTGTGCCAAATATCGTGGAAGAAAAATTAGACTTAGGGTTCACATAGTCATGTAGGATAAAGTGTCTTGATATGCTTTCCATATTAAAATATAGCATTTAACTTAAAGAAACAGCATAATAATAATAATAATAATAATAATAATAATAATAATAATAGTAATAATAATAATAATAATGCATTTTATTTATAGGGCACTTTACATTAACAGTAAATCTCAAAGTGCAACATAAAAAGTTTAAACAAAGGGAAAGCAAGATAAAAACAGAGATAAAACAACAATAATTATAGCATTCTTGTTAATAAGCATTCCTAAATAGAAAAGTCTTTAGCTGTTTTTTAAAACAGCCCACAATCTGCTGTATTCTCAGGATCACTGGTAGGGCATTCCAGAGCTGTGGAGCAGCAGCTGCAAAGGCTCGGTCACCCATTGTATGAAGTTTGGTCACAGGGGAGCAAAGGTGGTAGGTATTTGCAAAATGGAGGTTTCTTGTAGTGGATTGTAGTATAAGGAGTTCCTTAAGATATTGTGGAGCATTTCCATAGATACACTGGTGAGTAAACAGAGTTTGTATTCAATACGGAGATGGATAGGGAGCCAATGAAGTGATCGAAGGATTTGTAAAATGTGTTCATATTTCTGCACCCTCATCAGGATTCTTGCAGCACTATTTTGAATTTGTTGTAGCTTTTGAAGGCTCTTGTTGGGTATCCCGATGAGGAGAGCATTACAATAGTCCAGTCTGGATGAGACAAAGGCATGAACCAGCTTTTCAGCATCACAGAGAGAGAGGTAGGGACGGAGTTTGGCTATGTTTCGGAGATGAAGGAATGCAATTTTACAAAGGTGATGGACACATAGTCAGCCCTATCTGTAAGTTAGGACTCGAACCACTCCAAACCAATGCCAGGAAGTCCAATTGTATAGTGAAGATGATGAAGGAGAATATTATGATCTACCATATCAAATGCAGCTGTGAGGTCCAGGAGGATAAGGAGTGATGGAGAGGCCTGGTCAGCAGCCATCAGGAGGTCATTGGTGACTCTGACCAGGGCTGTCTCTGTACTGTGAGAAGTTCGGAAACCAGATTGAAATTTTTCAAACAGATTGAATTTTTTGAGGTGATCCTGAAGCTGAACCAAAACAACCTTTTCCCAAACCTTAGACAAAAATGGAAGGTTGGAGATCGGACGATAGTTTGCTATCACTTCAGGATCCAAAGAGGATTTTTTTAAATGAGGTCTAATTTGTTCGGTTTTCAAGGCCAGTGGGACTAAGCCGCTCTGGAGAGAGTGATTAATGATATCAGTAATAAGAGGGCTTACTGTATATCTGATACATTAGCTTTTACCACAGGAGTAGGAAAAGGGTCCAATGAACACGTTGAAGGCCTCATCCTCTGTATGATGCCCTCAACTTCTTTAACTGTGGTACAGAGGAACTGGGAAAGGCAGCCCATTGGCTTTGATGTAGAAGCATCCAGCGATGGAGGGCTGGAAGCAGACAATGAGGCGCGGATGATGTCCACTTTAGCGATGAAATATTCAATAAAATAATTGCACTGCTCCTCTGTTGAATTATTACAGGTGTAGGTGTGAGGATTGAGTAAATGATTTATCAGCATAAAGGGTTAATAAATGTCAGAAACCAGTTCAGGCAGATCAGGAAATCAGATAATGTTCAAGTGAACAACAAAGACAAAGATGTAATACACAACGTTTACTGAAAGGTGACTAAGAGATGACCAAGAAATCAGCAGATGTCCTGTAAACCACCAGAATGGACAGTTGTCACATACACAGAAATTTCAAGGGTGGTGGCTCAACCCAAAGGTTATAAGAAGAACTGGAATATAATAAAAATTGACTTTTTTATATCAGTCATTTGGATTTAAACCAACAAACCAATAAGAGTAAAATGTATGAATTGATTGTCACTGTATATAAATTCAATAGTTTATAAAACAAACCTCTATTCCTCGTTTCTCTGATAATTCTGACCATTTTGCAACAGACTACTGTGGAAGATACTCCCCTAAGGCGTTTGCTGAGGAGCAATTAAATGGTGCAACGAACAGCTTTTCTTCTACCTAATGTACTGAATCAAAAAGGTTTACCAGACTTTTCCTAGTAAAATATAAGTTTCTTTCTTAATATATTTTATTTCTACCACAATACTTTTGGGATACCCTCATAACAGGAGCAGTGCTAAAATATTTTCTCTGATATGGTTTAAGTGTGGCTACACCAGACCTTTTTAATTCAATATGGTTGTGGTGGAGAGGTTTGGATTTTAACAGTACTTTATCTAGAGTATGGCTTTATTGCATACTTAAATGCAGAAATTAATATTAAAATCACATATACATTTCTTTAAAAATTAATAGGAAATATTCATCACTGAACATTTTATGTTAGAAGGATTCTACTTTTCGTATAGTGTCCATCATTTTCTAGCTTGGACTGGAGTGGACTTTTCATTTGCTTTTCATGACTTCACATTCTGATTTCTGGTAAAATTTCCATTAACGTCAAGTTTGTCATCAACAATATGGTGCTCACTCATATCAGAACTGATGTTTTCCATTTCAGCTAACACAGATGACAATTAACTCTGAGGAATATTTTCATTTTCTTCATCTTTAATTTGTTTGAATTTATGACTCAATCCATTGTAGCTGTTCTTGCATGTAGGTTTATCACTAATGTGGCTTCATGGGATACACAGACAGGAAAGTACATGATTAAAAAAAATGTAGTAAAAGATTGAAGCAATCATTATATAATCAGGGGCTATAACTAAAGAGGCTTTCAAGCTAAACTTTTTTATTTATTCACATCGTTGATTAATTTTTTTCCTCATGTAATGCTTGCTTTTGTTTCTCAAGCATTTCCATGATGTGGCTGGGGTGTGGCTATGGGTTTGTAAGCAAAACTTTACTGCTATTGATTCTCGTAACCATAAAAAGGGATTAAAATGGAAGGATCAAAAATGTAACAATGAGAGAAAAGAAATTTAATGGATCTGACTCAGTCTAAAAGTGTATGTCTAGAACAGTTTGCGTCTCTTCAATGTTTTAAAACAACTGCTGTCATACAAATCTGTGACTTTTGCACTGCAGACTCATTGCTCCACTGCCTATCTCCTGTACACAAGATAAGAACAGCAAACATGGACTCCAGTTACAATTTAACAAAAAAGGAAAATTACAAATAAATGAATAGTGTATGGTTCTGCTCACAACACAATGATTAAAATTTACTTAATGAAGCTGTGTGCAGGAAAAGTGGATTTTCAAGTAAAGATTAGTTTTCTGGTTTTTATTCTGCTATAGTCTGTATTATAATGATAAGCAATGAGTGCTTTACACTTACCAGTGTTCAACAGTTGCCACATTGTGTATATTACTCAAAGAGCCCATCAGAAGCAGTCCCTAAAGGGGGAATGACAACATAATTAATGTGATGTCACTGCACAATGTGGCAGTAACACACTTGTATGAATAAATGAAAAAATGAATGGAACCATAAAAAAATGACATTTAAAGTAAAAATTACAGCATACTGAAAAATAAAAGGGCAATTTTTGAAATGTTTCTAAATGTCTCCAGGATGTGCCTTTCTAAAAGCTTCCATCCATGCATTTTTCAAATTCACCTTCACTGTAATGCGGTCACATGGAGTCACACAGAGTAGGAGTCTATCCCACCTGACTTGTATACAAGGCAGACAACAAACCCTTTCATCGCAGGGCATTCTAGTGCACAAATCCACCTTTACTCATGCTAGTGCGTACATGTGGGATGTGGGGGATCATAGGAGTACTCGAAGGATCCATTAGCATTGCTCATTAGACTGCACACACATGTCTCTCCTACTGAAGATACATATAGATGACTTTTTCATTAAAAAATGTTTTTCTTTTTTACTATACACTTTGCTGTTTTAGGGTCCTTGTATTTTGACAACACATCATCGTTTGAGAAAAAGGATGATGCTGTCCCTCCAGGAGGAGAACATGAGTATATCTGGGAAATCACAGAAGATATTGGACCTACGAAAGAAGATCCATCATGCCTCACCTACACATACTACTCACATATGGACACAGTGAAAGACTTCAATTCTGGATTGATTGGAGCTTTATTAATTTGCAAACCAGGTAGCCCATCTATTTCTTTCCTTGTTTATGAAGTTCAGTTTTCTTTATTTTGCACACAGAGTTCTGGAAGAGAGGACTAAAATCTAAAATAGATAATGCTTTAATTAAGGAACACATTATCTTCAAAAAAGAGCACAAAATCTTGCGTCTATGCTTTAATAAATCTCTAGACGTGTAGTTAGGGCATGGGTGCCCTAAGAGCTGATAAAGAATGTCTAATCATAGATAGATAGATAGATAGATAGATAGATAGATAGATAGATAGATAGATAGATAGATAGATAGATAGATAGATAGATAGATAGATAGATAGATAGATAGATAGATAGATAGATAGATAGATAGATAGATAGATAGATAGATAATGTCTAATCATAGATAGATAAATACTGCAATGTTTCCAGAATGGAATCAATGTGGATGCAGCAATATAGAAGTAAAATTCCTAGTGCAAAACAGTAAAAAAACAAATTGCAAATTCTTACATTAAATGCAGCAACAAGAACTATACAAGACATACCATATTACATTAATTAATTAAATAAGATTTAAAGAGCTATTACTCTATTTCAGTATTCCAGTATAACTGGCTAGAATAAAAATGGTCACAGTAGAAGAAGGCATTATACAGTATGATGGCTTTGAACAAAAATGCACGCCAGTAGCGCCTCTGGGTACACCTGGTGGGATGAGCCTGTAGCTAAAGGGGCTCCTGGATAAACAAAATGCATTTGAGGACATGAACAGCATTAGCCAGCACTGGCCTCTAGTTTTGCCATCATCCTCCTTTCTTTTCCTGTTTCCAGTAAGGCCAGAGCTAGTGCTGTGATTTATTTATGTGTAGCATGTCTGCATTGTCAATCCAATAAAGTCTGCTGCCCTGTTTTGAAAGAATGGATACTTAGATTTGATAATTACAGTATGGGAACAGAGTATTTGAAACAAAAATGGATTAAAATTAGCATTTTCAAGAAGCTTAGCTATAACACTCCCTTTAAATAACCCTTCTGTAATCCCAAAATGTTCTGCAAAATGTAAAATTTTTTGATGATTTGATTGTATATATTTTATTAATCCTAGTAGATAAATAGTCTTTTCTCGTGATGTTTGGAGGTCAGAGCACAGGTTTTGTGGAATAATGTAAGAAATGTGTTTCTTGTTACCCTTATTGAGGAACAGCCAGAACGTATTCAAACTCATACAGTCAAATTAGGGGTTTATCAGTTGTAAACATCCTATTAAACATTTTTCTAGCTCTTCATGAGGTGTGTCAAAAGCATTTTTGTCTTTCACACCATTCCTATGGCAATGAAGCAAAGGTTTAATGCCATAATACTAGTAATACTTAGATTAAGATGTATGTGGACATCCAGGACTCCATTTTCCAAAGCTAATTTTTCAGTAGAGAGTTGGAAGAGGCCTGGCTGGACCTACCACAGCAGCATCAGGCCACTGCTATAAGCAAATGAAGTAGAAGCAAAAACCCTTTAAAAACCAGCTCCTTTCAGAGTCCCTGTCTCCTTATAAATACCCTTTTATTTTAATTTCAGGGACATTGGATTTCACAGGCAAGCAAAGAGAATTTGATGAAGAGTTTGTGCTTCTTTTTGGAATTTTTAATGAAAATAAAAGTTGGTTCAACACACACGAGGGTGCAGGTACTGAAGAAAAACTTTTCTACACGATCAATGGCTTTCAATATGGATCATTGCCAGGTACTTAATAAATACAAATATATGGAATACTTTTAACAATAGACTTAATGAAACACTAAAATTATTCACGTTTATTGGTCTGTTTGAGAAAGCATAATAATATGTGTTATTTTCAGCAAAGGATCTATTATTTAATTTAAAAGAATCAGAATCAGAATGACATTTATGTCAAGTGTGCATGCATACAAGGAATGGCTTTACTCATCATAAAATCAAGATTTTGACACCATAGTGAAACGGAGTGTACTGGAGTGTTATTACATCAGCAGGGCACTGCTTTGTTTCCTGGGTGGGATAGCACTTTGTGTTCCATTTATGTGATATCCCACTTTTCTATGTGCTTATCACTACACATTAAAGTTTCTTCTTGCAGTCTAAATGCATACTGATAGATAACATATCTGTGAAGAAATTGCCCTCATTTTAATCACTATATTCAAATATGTGCAGTATATACCCATGACAGCCTCACTTCTCATCTAGGACTACCTTGTCCCTGGTAAAAGATAAGACATGATCCCGTTTCACATATTCACATGAAAAGTTCTCCATGATTTGGGCCTCTGTTACAGTGGAAGGGAGAGCCGCCTTGTAATCCAAAGATTCCTTATTTCATGTCTCACTGCTGCTGCTACCACAGAGAAGACAAGTAGCTGATTGTGGGCATTCCCGTAAGTGAATTCCTGATTAAGGACAAAAGGTGCTGTGACTTGGATTTGCTCTGGATATAGGACCCGTGTAATGTGAGGGGTAAGCGTAGTGGGGCTGAAACAGAGAGAGATGGTTGCTATGTAAGAACCTGTTGGGCTGATGAATTTCCTTTTCTGCAAATGGACAGTAACCACTTAATGATTCAGAGGCCCCTCGTACTTGTGGCCAGCTTCTCCATCTGCGGGTTTGAAATGCAGGAAGGTAGAGCCCCAAGTGATTCCTTGCAGGTGACAGGTCTCCTGTACCTGTTACCTTTGACCCCCCCCCCCCCCCCCCACTCCTTTTAACCCAAATTAATGGTTTTAAATCAACATTGCCATCCAATCAAGAGCTCAGATATGTCCAATTTTTCATCTTACCTATCACTTTTATAATCCTATAATTTTGCTGTTTGTGTTTGTTTCTTCATTGCCTTAAAGTTTTAGACTTCATTGCATTTAAAAGCAGTTTTAAGAGAATTGCTGCTTTTTAGGTTGGAAAGAACTGCAAAAATGTAACTATTACTCGTTCACTCTTAAGTAACAAAACCTCAACAAAGTCTTCATAACACTAATAAAACATCAGTAGATCAGTTATTCATCTCTGTGCAGTGTGACCTATTAACATGATGGTAAAAACACTTATTAATATGAAAGATTGACAGGTCTTATACTAAATATGTAATATCAAGAGAAATGTTTCTCAGTTAAGCCACCTCAGACCACTCCAAAGTGAAGTCTTCTTAGAAGGTCACACAACAGAGATGAATAAACCATTCACTGAGGCTTTGTAAGTATTGTGAAGACACAAAGAAATGTTTGTTAAGGTCTTGTTACATAACAGTAAGTGAATAATAGATTACCTAAACTGAATTGTTACCAATAAAACAGAAATTACAAATGTAAGTGCCAGAGAGGAATGACAGGCATCCTGGCAAGGGTAAAGGAAGGGTTCATGCCCAGCCAGGAGGCAATAATGGAAAGGACAGGTGAATGGAATCACCGGGAGCAGATCATTCCCCCACATGACAGGTGGCAGTGTTCCTCCAACCTAAACCCTATCAGGGTAGCATGGGAGGTGGAGTCTGGAAATGCAGCCCTGTAGGGGTCTTTGGGGACCACCAGAAGGAGATGTTAGGGGGAGACTACCCTGGCTTCCACACAATGCTCTGGACAACCTGGACAAGAGACCAGAAGCAGATCCTGGGTCTGGTTTAAAAGGAAACTCCCGCCTCTGACTGCATTCAAGTAAGGCAGCGGGCAACGCTCAGCAGGAGGTGGAGAAGAGGAAGAATTCATTTGTTTTATAATTGTGGTTTATTTTGTAGAGGTGACTAGAGAAAAGGTGTTTGGTGTAAATAAATACCTTTTATTTTATTCATATAATGTCTGGTGTATACTGTGTCTGTGATTTAGGGATCTCTGGCACCCCCGTGTGGTCATACTAGCTACCTGAAATAGGGGTGCAATAATATCCATTTCAGCCATTTCCTTATGTTGGTAACAACAAGTGATGGAATGCCAGCCCTTCATAGGACACACTCACTCTTATGCACATTTCACCACTTCAATCACCAATCAGCCTAGAAGTACAGTATGTCTCCTGATTAAAGGAGTTGCCCGTAGAAGAAACTGAACAGAGTAGACCATTATATAAAGCTGAACTACATGTAATGAACCGACATTCCAATTGCCATAGCCACAGTAACTAAGCTCCTCTGGTTCAGTAACCTGGAAGTGCTTAAGAAATTATTATCATTTCATAGTTTTGCCATTTATAAATACATTTTTGACCTGACATAATTTGCATTTATTCATAAATCTCCTTTCCATATCCACTTACTCCAATATAGAGTTGAGGAGAACACAAGCCTATCTCAGCAATATTGGGTATAAAGGATGGATTATCCTTCATCAGGACATTAGTCCATATGTAAACATTTATTTTAGGCAGGCCATCCCAAGAGCTTTACTAGTATTAAACTATGCAGTTTTCTTCAAACATATTTTGACAATTCGTACAGTAATCAAAGAAGCGAAGTGCCCCAATTTTTCAAAATTGATAGAAATATTTTTTGACTAAAGCAAAAATTCGTCATTAAAAGCTAAGAAGTATGACTCCACTGCTGGTGAGCGTAAGCTAATCTTACAAGTCATTCAGTGATAAGGAGCCAAGCTTTAATGGGCTGAGATGGAAATCCCACAAAATGTAGAACTATTGTAGTCCTGCAGTACTCTAGAGTAAAAAAGAATTTCTAGAAACTGTTAACAATACACTCAGTCAAGCATAGTTTTTACATTTATTTTAGCCTTTATTCACATTATTTCTCTGTTTTATTTAATTGCTGCACCATATCAGCTAACATTCCTTTAAATGTATTTTTTGTCAGAATTACAAATCTGTGCCTATGGAAATGTAGCCCTGCATTTGATAGGAATGAGCTCCGAGCCTGAGATTTTCTCAATTCACTTTAATGGACAAGTGTTAAGGCAGAATGGCCGCAAGGTGTCCACAGTGAGCCTCATCACAGCAGCCAGCACCACAGCAAACATGTCCATCAATCATCCAGGCACTTGGCTGCTGTCTTCACAGCTTCCGAAACACATGGAAGGTAAAGTATTTAGACTAAAAATACTAATGCTAAATTCTACTTTTTTGTCTTTTATGTAGTTGAGTAAAAAATATGGTATATTTACACATTTAATTAGAAGCTGTGGAGCACATCTCCATTCTAATTGCTCAAAATTTAACTCATAAAATGTCAATAGGTAAAACGCCATGCACAAGTGTAGTCTGAGCACCCACGTCATGGCATGGTAGTTGGGCCACACATGCTTGTATAGTTTAAGCACTTGACCACAATTTCTAAAAATCACACAGTATATGCCTAGCATTAACCCCCTCTGTGGTTGTCACACAAAGTCTTACATATATATTAAAGTGAGGAGAAGAGTTGGGGAGGGTTCCCTTTGGGATTTTGCGCATGTTCATATAATGATATAATATTGATCAGGAGTTATATTGTATATGATAGACAAAAAGATAAGAGGCCTCATGTATAAATGGTGCATTCGCACAAAAATGTTGTGTACGCCCATTTCCACGCATACTTCAAGATGTATAAAAACTAAACTTGGCATAAAGCCACACACATTTTCACGGCAGCCTCACACCATGCGTAAGTAAGTTTCTGCTCGGTTTTTCAAACTGGTGGCACTCATCATCAAAGCAGTGTTACTATTTCTGTGTGGTGTCCCTTCCTTTTTTACATTAGGATCCATGATGCAGGATTAATCAAATACAGTGATCCCTCACTATATCGCGCTTCGCCTTTCGCGGCTTCACTCCATCGCGGATTTTATATGTAAGCATATTTAAATATATATCGCAGATTTTTTGCTGGTTCGCGGATTTCTGTGGACAATGGGTCTTTTAATTTCTGGTACATGCTTCCTCAGTTGGTTTGCCCAGTTGATTTCATACAAGGGACGCTATTGGCAGATGGCTGAGAAGCTAGATTGCTTACTTTTCTCTCTCTCTTGCGCTGACTATCTGTGATCCTGACGTATGGGGATTGAGCAGGGGGGCTGTTCGCACACCTAGATGATACCTCGTCTAAAAATGCTGAAAGATTATCTTCACGTTGCTATCTTTTGTGCAGCTGCTTCCTGAAACGACATGCTGCACAGTGCTTCGCATACTTAAAAGCTCGAAGGGCACGTATTGATTTTTGACTGAAAAACAAACTCTGTCTCTGTCTCTCTCTCTCTCTCCCTGCTCCTGACGGAGGGGGTGTGAGCTGCCGCCTTCAACAGCTTTGTGCCACGGTGCTTCGCATACTTAAAAGCCTATTGATTTGTTTGCTTTCTCTGTCTTTATGACAGTCACTGCTCCTGATGCACACTCCTTTGAAGAGGAAGATATGTTTGCATTCTTTTAATTGTGAGACAGAACTGTCATCTCTGTCTTGTCATGGAGCACAGTTTAAACTTTTGAAAAAGAGACAAAAGTTTGTTTGCAGTGTTTGAATAACGTTCCTGTCTCTCTACAACCTCCTGTGTTTCTGCGCAAATCTGTGACCCAAGCATGACAATATAAAAATAACCATATAAACATATGGTTTCTACTTCGCGGATTTTCTTATTTCGCGGGTGGCTCTGGAACGCAACCCCCGCGATGGAGGAGGGATTACTGTACACCAAACTTAACTGCATATCGTTTATAAATTTGAATCACTTTATTGTAATCATTCTGTAACAATATAACGGTACACGGAATGGCCAAACTATTCCAACTACCATAGCTGCTTTAGCATTGTTAGAAGACATCACAAATGGAAGAATTAGAAGGGAGCATGTACTTATAAATGATGATGACTAGCTTCTAAGTTGATTTTGATTTCCAAGAGCTATACTCTTGGAGCTTTGTGCTGGTGCCAGCTTTACAAAGGCAGACTTTGAGGAATTGTGCTCTACCTGCTCCTTTGCAAATTCTGTCCACCCTCGGGTTTTTAGCCACAGTAGCATTTCAGCATGAACTTGTTGACTGATCAGGGGCCTCATGCATAACGCCGTGCGTAGAACTCACACTATAACATGGCGTAAGCACAAAAGCAGGAATGTGCGTACGCACAGAAAAATCCAGATGCAGGAATCTGTACGTACGCAAACTTCCACGTTCTTCCGCTACATAAATTCCGATCAGCGTGAAAAGTAACACACGTGCACACGCCTTCTGTCCCGCCCCAACTCCTCCCAGAATTACGCCTCTTTGAATATGCAAATCAATATAAATAGCCCTTAATCTCAGCCTTCTGTGAAAAGACAATGGGAAAAGCACGGGGGAAAATATAAGAATTTCAGCGAATACCAAGTGGAGGCAAAGGAAAAACATACTATTTGTTGGTGTAAACAGTGGTATAATCAACAAAAGGAAGTTGATCGAGTGACAGAGTGTCAGAGAAACTCAAAGGCTCAAGTTCACAAAGTCGCACAGTGCCCAAAATAAAAAAGAAATCACATATCAAAGTCTCCGTGAAAAGGCAAGTCGTAGCCTACCGTCTGAGTGTCATATGAAAGCTTATTAGGGTACAGACAAAAAAATAGGCACACAGTGGGAAAAAAGCACGAAATGTCAACTTTAATCTCGAAATTTCCACTTTAATCACGTAGTTTATTTTGCCATTAAAGCAGAACATCATAAACTTCATCTTAAAATCGTTTAATTTACTAGTTTCTCAAATCCCATTGTAACTAAAGTAGCACATTAAATGCTTTGTTCTGTATTTGATCTTCTATGTGCTCTGTGTGTGAATCACTACCTGCTTCTTAAACGGGCTTTCTTTTTCTCCGACAGGACACATAATCCATTACATTCGTGATATTACAGCTCTCTGAAAAATTAAAATACTGAGATGTATACGTGATATCTTTTTCATGATTATAGGAATGAAAGCATGTTATTAAACATGGGAACACGGTGGCGCAGTGCTTGTTCATGTCTCACGCAAGAGGCTTGCTGTGCTATACGCGACCTTCGATGAAATAATTTATTACAGAAGTACTGTCTCTTTCAAATGTACTAACCTCCAATTCCTGTCCTTACTTTTCTTTCTCCAAATACCCAATCGCCACACAATCAGCTCTGTAATAGACGTGAAGCCATCTGTAAGCTTAGAACGCCGATTCTTCAAAACTTTTAAGGAACATTGAAATATCTTCGTAGTACATGTTTAATTATTCTATCCATCTATCCTTCCAGTGTCACATCAGCACGAGCAAGAATACAACGCAATGCAGGAACAATCCATGAATTAGCTAGTGCTGCGGCACCGTGTCCTCACATGTTTAATTATTAACAATACAGATTATTTAAATGAAGTTAAAGTTTTATCTGTATAATATAATCAACATATTTTGCTGCATTTCATCTTAAAAATGATATCGTCATCATATGTAAATACGCGCTTTATAAAGTGGTGCAGGTTGTGCAATATTATAACTGTAGTGCAAGTTTACAGTGAGGTGATTGTACTTATAAGTACAAACAGTTCCACAAGGAGTACTTGATGGACTGATTGAGTGCGTTTATAGTTCTTGGGATGAAACTTTTTCTAAACCGCGAAGTCCATACAGGGAAGTCTCTGAAGCGTTTTGCCGTGGCTCAGGCAGCGTCTGCTTCATGCTGTATACCGATAACTCTCTTTCCGATCAGCTGCTGATGTGATTCCCCACTCAGATACAGTGATATAAATACTCCGAGTGGTGCAGTGAGAGTAATATGGAAAAAGATGATCTGCTGTGGCAACCCTTAACGGGAGCAGCTGAAAGAAGAAGAAGATGCATTGAGAGTAACAATGCTAAAGCAGTTATGGTATTTGGAATACTATGACTATTCCCTGGACCATTATATTGCTGCAGGTTAATTACAATCAGATGCATTACACTAATAAACAATATGCAGTTAGTTTCAGTGTATTTATAAAGCCGCGTCAGGATTGTGGGTCTAAGAAAGAAAAGGTGACCACACAGGAACAGTAGCACTGCTTTGATGCTGGGTGCTGCCAGTCTGCAAAACCGAGCGGAGAAATTGCGTACGCCAGGGCATGAGGTACCGTGGAAAAGTGCGTGGCTTTACGCCAAGTTTAGGTTTTATACATCGCGATTTGAGTGTGGAAAATTTCGTACGCAACATTTCTGTGCGTATGCACCGTTTATACATGAGGCCCCAGGCTTTTCACAGTCATCACTGAGATGCATCATGCCAGCTGTATGGGATGGTATTATCCCCTTATCATCCAAATATATAAGATTTCCTTACACTGTAGTTGAACTGGCAAACATAAAAGCTTGATTAACAGCAACATCAGGTTTTCCAAATGTAATCAGAGTGGTCGACTGCATGGACATTACTATTTTAATGGGACTGGACAAGTTATATCAGAGATTAATCACCAAAAGAATGGGCTGCCATTACATCATCTACAGCGGGAGAGCCTATAAAAATTGCAACTCCGCATAGTCGCAGCTGCTTTTTCCAACTATTATGGCAAAAGGCAAGCAGTCCTTTTAAGGATATTGAGTCACCTCAAAGAGCCATGTAAAGAGCAGAGAATCAATCCATTGTGGTGCTCTGTGCCGATACTACACTATAAAGGCGCCTTCAGAGAATGAATTTGCTTATGTAAGTAGAAAGTGTAACAGATGAAGCTTGTGTCCACCTCTTGAACCCTCAGGTACCACTCTGATGACCAGGTGAATGTATAATAATTCTTCTTTTTATTATAATACTGTGCACAAAGCACCCTCCACTCCACACTCATTAACTACAATACTCTCTTCTTTAAACCAATACCTCCTCGCCCAGACACGTCGCCACCCTACCTCCCAGCTCAGCTCAGTGTCTGGGCTTACCCAGAGTCCTTTTATAGCCCCTGACCTGGAAGTGGCTCCAAGCCAAACCCACAAGTCCGTTTTCCTTCCGGGTCAGGGCAAACAGTCCTTTTCTTCATCCCGGGAGCACATCGCTTCTTCCAGTCACGTGACTGAGATGCACTCCCGGGTTATAGGGCATGCCAGAGCCCACTAGCCCCCCTACAGCGACTCCTGGCGGCCCCCAAGGTATCCAGCAGGGCTGTGTCACAACACTACAAAGTCCATGAGGCCCTGCTGGAACTCGGGGCACAAATATGCTGTCCGGAGGGCTCCTCCTAGCGGCCTGGGGGTGACGACCGGAGTCCATAGCCGGTCGTCTGTCACAAAAGCATTTCCAATCTATTAATGGACTGCTCTGTAGTTTACAGGAAGTGTGTCGCTTTGTGCTAGCATTTAGCATACTGCATAATGTGGCACACAATTGTAGCTTGTCCATACCTGAAGAGATATGGTATGATGAACCTGACCCTGACCCACCAAATGATCAGCCAAATTGGACAGCCACTTCGTTTGAATTTATTTTTAAACAATTAGTTTAATTTGTGGTCAATCTCACATAGTACAGACCTTATATTCCTTAGTTCATTGGCCACTTCTCTTACAGCATCCACTGTTGCATTTTGTGACTCCAGAACAGTGTCCATCAGCACACAGCCAGATAGTACTCTGGTGGTTTCTGAGGCAGAGGTGTATGTGCAGCCTGCTTCCCGAAGCTGTGCTGGGCACAGCAGCACCATCACTGCCTGGAGGCATGTCCTCAGCACAGGGGTCAGATTTGACTCGCCTTTTCACATCGACTCTGGAAATTTGATCACTTCTTTTTTATTTTGGGTGCTCTGTGACTTTCTGAACTTGAACTTTCAAGTGTCTCCGGCACTCTGTATCATCAATTTCCTTTTGTTGCTTATACCACTGCTTAAGCCAACAAATAATGAAATGGTAAATGAAAGGATTGTGTTAAAAAAATGCTTTAGTTGCCTCACATTTTTATGCAATCGTTTTGTTCACCCCACTGAATTAAAGCTGAAAGTCTGCACTTCAACTGCACCTGAGTTGTTTCATTTAAAATGCATTGTGGTAATGTACAGAACCAAAATTAGAAAAAAGTTGTCTCTGTCCAAATATTTATGGACCTAACTGTAGTATGGTTTTCCTTGCCACTACTTCACATTCGCTGAAATTCTTCTTTTTTCCACTAGATTTTGCCATTGCAAAACACTGAATAGAAGGGGCTATTTATATTGATTTGATATTGAACTATGCAAAAGTAAGGATGGGGCTGTAGGTGAGTGCATGTGGATTAAAATTGGGATTTATAAAGGGAAAGTGCACAGAACTTTGCTTATGCACAGTTTTATGTATATGAATTTTTTGTGTGCACACACATTTTCAGCTTTGTCTATACGCAATGTTTTATTGTGAATTCTACGCACTGTTATACATGAGGCCCAAGGTGCTTACTGCTATTGATCATGTATATAACCAAGAAAAAGTTCAAGGGCTAGGCACAATAGAGACATAAGGATACAAGGACACTACTTCTGCCTGTACTTGTCTTTCCCCCTCTTTTGGCTTGTACCGAAGCACCACCAACATTCACAGCCACAGCCTGGCACCAGCATTTGAGGTTTATAGCGTGCTTGCTAACAACTGAGTTTCAATGAATTTTCATTTTTCATTGCAATCCTAACTACAGTATATACACTATACATGATTATGTCTCTTTTTCTGGACAGAGCACTGCACTTTGCGTTCCACCCAATTAGTTAGTGCTGCCATTTGGCACATCAATCACTTCTGCTCCGTCCTTTACTGACCTAGACGTACCCTGCTTTAACTGCATTTATGGAGTACTACAAACAAACTACACTACTTCGAGTGTTGGCAGTCACATGCCGGGTCCGTTAAAGGGAATGTGCTGTGGGCCAAATGTATAAGAATTAGCCATGTGTAGCAGTGCAGATCAAAACAGCCCTTAAAGGGCCCTCCAAGAGTCAGAAAACATGTGAGACTCTATAAAATAAAATTAATAATAACAAAAGATTTATTACAATTTGCAATGTGTTTCTATCTTCTTGATGGAAGAAAAAACTGTGAACCATCTGCATTGATCGGAAACCAAAAAGATGTGCCAATTAAGTAAAGTGAGAACTCAGAAAAATGCTGCATGGCCAATTAGTACCCTGAAGACTGCAACTCTTTTTTTTTTTTTTTTTTTTTACTTATTGCTACTTTGTGGCAATTTATTATAGGCTGGAGCATCACTACAGGAAGGAAGACAGCCGAGAGACTGCTACCTTTGCAGCTCCACCACCGCTTCACTCACTGCTTCTATGCAGGCAGATATCTTTCTATGGCTGGATTTGGTCATTTCTAGAACATTACCTTATTATTTTGCTTTGGCCCTCAGTCCTAACTATGAATGGCCTCAGCTAGGTCAACCGTAAATCAGTACATGACTGTATATAGATATGTAGATATTATCTTTATGGGGTGAATCCCAGTTTTATATACATTGTAACATTTTAAGACTCAAGGTGGCTATCTTATCCTAACTTCTTATTTTTTTTTACCAAAAAAAGCGGGAATGTATGGGTATATGAATGTGCAAATCTGTGAAGGCAAAGGCCCAATGAGCAGACGACTAACTGTGAAGCAAAAGAGCTTAAGTCAAGCATGGACTTACTACATTGCAGCAGAAGAGACAGTATGGGACTATGCACCAAATATGCCTGAGTATGTTGACAGGTAAGAAACTTTATAATTATTTTGAATGCAGGATACAACTATATGATCAAAATATTTTCTTGCAATCTGTGATATTACATTGTATTGGTTGAAAGGTATGCATGAGTATGTCCTGCACACCATTCTGGGATGGCTCAAATGTTGCCAGGATAGGTTTCAATCTTCAGTAATCCTAACCTGGATGTCAGTAATGCACTATTAATTTTTTTCTAGTGTTATTCTTTGTTCATAGTACATTATTAATTTTAATTGAGGATTGATCATTATTTTGTTTGCATGGATGCTATTATTTTCTCTTTATGGATTTCATGATCACCACCATTTTGTGTGTCTGGTTGCTATAATATTGTGTGGTTGTAGGGAATACAATGCAGATGCCTAAAGATGCTGGGCAACCATAATATACACTGCTCAAAACAGGGAATACTTAAATCACACATCAGATCTCGATGAATGAAATATTTCATTGGAAACTCTTTACTGAGTAATACTGTGTAATTCATCCATCCATCCATCCATTATCCAACCCGCTGAATCCGAACACAGGGTCACGGGGGTCTGCTGGAGCCAATCCCAGCCAACGCAGGAAACAATCCTGGGCAGGGTGCCAACCAACCGCAGACTGTGTAATTCATTGAAAACAAAATGATATAACAACGGTTAATGGAAACTAAAATCACCAACCATTGAGTGCTGGATTCAACATCATATTAAAAATCAAAATGAAAAATTGAAATCACAGGCTGATCCAACTTGTGTGAATTTCATCATGGCAACTCATACTGTGACTCAGTAATGTGTATGGTCCCCACGTGCCTGTATACACTTCTGACAATTTCAGGGAATGCTCCTGACGAAACTGCAGATGGCATTCTGGGTGATCTCCTCCCAGACCTGGATCAGTAAGCTCTTGGACGGACTGTGGTGCTACTTGGTGGCATCGGATGCATCGATACATAACACCCCAGAGGTTCTCAATCGGAATCAGGTTCGGGGAATGTGCGAGACAATGCCATCAACATCTTCATCATCAAGAAACTGCCTGCACACTCTGGCCACATAAGGTTGTGCAAAAAAAAAATTGTCCTGCAAAGGAGGAACCCAGAGCACACTGCACCAGGGTAAGGTCTGGCAATAGCTCTGAGGATTTCATCATGGTACCTAACAGAAGTCAGGTACCTTTGCCTAGCACATGGAGATCTGTCCGGCCCTTCAATTATATGCCTCCCCAGATCATCACAGACCAACCATCAATCTGGTCATGCTGGATGATGTTGAAGGCTGCATAGTGTTCAACATGGCATCTCCAGATTCTTTCATGTCTATCACATGTGCTCAGTATGAACCTGCTTCCTATCTGCAAAGAGAATGGGGCACCAATGAAGGAGTTGCCAATTGTGGTGGAGTTTTGACTGACTTTGTGCCCTTTATATGAATTTTTTATTATACCATTCATCCATTTTTAATATATTTTTTCTAGTATGGTCACAGGAATTCAACGCCTATGCAATTGGCCCTGTCAAAGTGAGTGAGGGTGCCCAGCAGTGGACTGGCATATCAGACAGGTCTGGATCCTGACTTGTTCTGCATGCAGTCAAAAT
The DNA here is from genome assembly GCF_900747795.2 of Erpetoichthys calabaricus. Classification (NCBI taxonomy): domain Eukaryota; kingdom Metazoa; phylum Chordata; class Cladistia; order Polypteriformes; family Polypteridae; genus Erpetoichthys; species Erpetoichthys calabaricus. The sequence goes on along the minus strand of NC_041397.2, from coordinate 122,217,952 downwards.
AACCTCCAGATTATGAGTACTCTGTAGTAGAAAACAGTGGGTTCAAAAAAGGACTGCTTAGAACAAAATTATAAGCATTATGTAATATGGAAAAGTCAAAAGCAGATGCAGTCACTTGAGAAAGGAGTAGTACCTGATGACTGGAAAGTTGTCAATAGTTGACAAAAGCGAAGCATTTACTTAGACTTTAAAAAGTCTTTGATACGGTTCCACATCAAAGATTAATTCTAAAGCTAAATGCTGTAGGCAATAGAAGTAGCCTCCAGAACTGGATCTTAAGTCAGTTATCCAGCAGGAGACAAAGAGTATGGATATACAAAGAGAATGCTCCACATGGAGCAAAGTCATCTGTGGAGTCCCTCAGGGTCTGCCCTTGGAACTGTTATTTTTCTCACTAACATTAATGACATACAGTAGATTCTGGTGTAGTTAATAAACTTCTGTATTTGCAAATGACACTAATATTGAAGGAATAGCAGACACTGAGGAGGCAGCAATAGCAATTCAGAAAGACCTGTACACGCTTCAGAACTGGGAGAACACCTGGAAAAAGCAGTTTAATGTAAAAGAGTGCAAAGTACTACACGTGGGCAAAAGTAACATCAGTTATAAATACAAGATGGGAAGCACTGTACTAAAGGAAACAACCTCTGAGAAGATTTAGGGTTTATGTTAACATTATGCTTTCATCCTATAAGCAATGTGCAGAAGAAATTCATCCATCCATTATCCAACCCTCTATATCCGAACACAGGGTCACGGGGATATGCTGGAGCCAATCCCAGCCAACACAGGGCGCAAGGCAGGAAACAAACCCCGGGCAGGGTGCCAGCCCACCACAGGTAGGGCACACACACTAGGGACAATTTAGGATCGCCAATGCACCTAACCTGCATGTCTTTGGACTGTGGGAGGAAACCCACGCAGACACGGGGAGAACATGCAAACTCCACCTGGGAAGCGAACCTGGGTCTCCTTACTGCAAGGCAGCAGCGCTACCACTGCACCAGCGCGGAAGAAATTAAGAAGGCTAATACATTGTTAGGCTATATTGTTAAAATAGTTGAATATAAATCAAGGAATGTTATACTCAGACTATATAACGTTCCAGTGAGACCACATCTGGAGTATTGTTTGCAGTTCTGGTCACCATGCAATAAGAAAGACATAGTAGCACTTAAAGATGTGCAGATTAGAGCAGCAAGGTGGATTTTAGGACTTAGAGACATGTCTTACTGTCAGAGACTCCAAGAATTAAACCTATTTAGTCCTGAGCAGAGAAGACTGCTTGGACACCCAATCCAGGTTTTAAAAATGAGATCCATCAGAATTCTTTCAGCTTAACGGTGAATCACATACTTGAGGACACCAGTAGGAATTGAGAGGAAGTGCATTTTGGATTAAAGTCTTGAAGCACTCCTTTATGTAAAGAGTTGTGGGAGTCTGGAACAAACTATCAAGACAGCTGAAGCAGACACCTTGTCGACCTTTAAGAAGAATCTGGATGAGATATTGTGACAGCATACATTAGCTAAACAAATGAGCTTGATGGACTGGATGGTCTCCTTTCATTTGTCACTTCTTAAGCAAAACTCAGAAACATTAATGTTTGTGTATTTTAATAGAGAAAAAGGCAAAGTACACTGCTACACTCATAAAAGCTCCCACTTTTCTAATTTGATATACATTGTCATTGACACAGCCTGGTCATCTCCAGGATCTTCCCTATATAATTGAAACCTGTAGATGGGACTTAGATAAATTGCTTGGAGGCTTGGAGTTAACTCTGTGCTGAATCTTAGTCATTTTAAAATTCTGTTTAGTAAAGAACTTCTTTGTTTTCTATCGATCCATATGCCTCTTTTCATTTCCACTTAATCTGACTGAGGTTCACAGGGATGCCAGAGCTTAAACTGACAGCCTTGAGCACAAGGCAAGAACCAACCCTGGAAGGCCAGACTTTCACAGGGTACACTCATGTCCACTCTCACATTCATGCATGCAGGGCCAGTTTTCACTAGGCTGTTTAAACAAGTGACTGTCGTTTTATACAATGAAAATTATTCCAGACTCAGCATTTACTTGTTAAGATCATGTTTCTTATTTTACAAAAATGTCTTTACCAGGATACGTCCATTTCTGTTGGATACAGAAGTATGTCCATGTGGGTTTGCTCAATATTAAAGGGAATTTTAAAAAATGAAAACAACTGCTTTAATTGCAGCTCAGAAGAGAAAATTCTTAAATCAGGTGCTTAGCACAGTTTTTCCTCAATAAAAACCCTCTCAGAATAAATAAAATGCCAAGTTTACATGGAAGCATTAGAAGTCAAGTGCCTATTTTATGCTAAAATCTGCAGTAGACACAACAAGAAAACTCAATAAGAGAATGATCCCTTTGTGGAAGACAGGCATCTGTAAACTGAGACTGATAATTATGGACCGTAACTCTGCTAAAAATAAGGAAATTGTGTTATACATAAAGCCAGAAATAGGAAGGAGTAACATGAAATGAATAATAAACAGAAAGCAATAAACCCTGATGCCTAAATGGGCTTACTTACACAGGTGGTCTATTGAAATTGCTGGGGCACACTGTTGTAATACAGAGTCACACACATGACAAATGGCGTGAGCTCTCCAAAGTGACTCATAAAGCAGGCCAGGACCTTCACTGTCCAGGTCAGTGGGAACTCATTCCATCTGCTAGTTGAGGCTTCAGCCTGAGCTAGGTCCAAAATGGGGAAAAATGGCTTTTAAAGCCAGTAAGTCTTAAAATGTAATTCTTCAACTTTTTAAAGGATTCATTCACCAAAAAATTGTAATTACAATTATATGGTGTTTGCAGTGATGCCAAGAAAAATTTTGAATCTCATGTTTTCATGGAGAATGACTATCACAAAGTTTATGACACAATGGACTTCATTGTTACTTCTGGAAAATTGGAGTAGTGCATGAACAGGAAACACAATCAGACAAGATCAAGCTTTTGAGATCTGCCTCTGCCTCTCATTCACTGGTCAAGAGTCCTGTCTTCAATTCATGCATTTGAGATGTAAATACAATTATTTTATATATCTCTAAATTAAAATTGGATGGCTGTACGATTCAGTCTCATGTCACCTTATTACAGACAAGCAATACATTTTGTGCTCTTTCTTTCAGAAATCCAAAAGCGCTGCAGACATAATGCATTCATAAAGTTTTTAGTGTGACTTTGTTGGATAATTGTTGTTGCCAGTGAACTTTACATATACCTCTCATCTACAAGAATAAATGCAGTAACCCAGTGCCAAGAATTTCACCTTTTATAATGAATTATGAAGATAGGGAAATGTGTAAAAGGTAGATTGTTCCCATTGTATAGCTAATTTTTGTAATTAAAGGTTAACATAAAAGTTTCAGATTCTTTTATCTGACAGCCAGCTATCAGCTTCTGTGTTGTGACTGAAAGGTCTGATCACAATTCTGCTTCAGTGCTAAGTGTTGCCCCAGGTGCCATGCTAGGGTCACTCCAATTTCATCAATGACTTTTTGGAATAAAAAAAAATTGAGGTTATCACAAAGTCTTATCTTAGTCTTAGCTCAACAAGCCACACTGATGCTCCTCCTGGGACAGGCCCTATTGTAGCTCCTTTTTAAGGTAGCATTGTCAATGATCTTTCAAACTGGGGGCTAGTAAATATGTCTACAAGCTACATAATCTTCTTGACATCCAATTATTGTACTTATGGATGATAGGGTAGCACCCTGAAGCCATCCACAAACCCAAGAACAGAAATGGATTCAAAGAGGCAAGTCAAGTAGACAGTGATGTTGAGACAATCAATGAATCCTTGATGCTTCTCTGGCGCTTCCATTATCAGTCCCATGCCAATGACTGTCTGTGGTCTGACTCATATACAAAACAAGACAAGACTCTTTCTCCCTCTGTCATAGTTCACACTTCTGTTGCATTCATGAGTGAGAAAGCAGTGGCCTTATACCTCCAGTTGGAACTGGCTATCCCTGATCTTCTTCTAGGGCTGGGAATGTACTCTGGAAGCCCTGGAGTCATCAATTCAGTGGTCGCTCTATTGATCCCAGGCACACTTGCCATCTTGAGCTCCAGCTATTGTTTAAAGAAGCAGATAATCCTCAAGTAACTCATCTTCCACTACATACAGCAGTGGCCTCTGTATAATGCAGAACGACACTTTGATATCCTCCAATGGTCTGAGGCAGTGGTTCTTAAATTTCTTTTACTCACAACCCAGTTTTGTCTATTGCATGTCTTCGAGCGACTCAACAGAGGTTGATCATCATACAGTTCCCCCTTGGAGTCTCACTGCTGAGCATCATCCTGGGGGTTTGTTTTGGCCATGCAAGTGGTGATCCATCCCAAGTATATCTATAAATCTTTTCTGACCCTTTCTCATTCACTTCAATTATAATTCACGACTCAGCATGACCCAATTATAGACATCTCAATCGCAACCCATAGTTTAAGAAACACTAGTCTAAGAAATTCTAGTAAATTACTATCTATAAATAGGAGACCTATGGTTGCTTTACTTAAACCAGTGGTATTATGTGTTTTACCTTGGATTGACATATGGCTACTCTTTTCCTTTTATTTAGACCTTGTGAGATCCTGCTACCTTCTTCTGGCAGTTTTAAAAGTTAAAAAATGTAATGTTTTAGTCTGTTTTCAATTATTAATGGTCATTGCCAGTATAGGATAAGTTGTGTCAACACAGATATATACACATGAAGTAAATCCTTTTCAAAACGTGCTTTGTGGATCTATAGATTTTCCGCTACTCATTTGCCAGAACGTTCCACATTTATTGGCCTCTTGGAGTTAAGAATTGTCTGTGGCTCTTCCTCTAGCTCTTTCTGCTACCTGCTATTTACCCTAAACTCCTCCTATCTGTGTCTGTTGCAAGGCAACATTACTTAAGTAATGAACTGTTTGTAACACATTACATTTTCTAATAAGTAAGTATATAACATGCTTAGTTATTTTTTTGTAAGTAGTGAGTAATGTAACCAAGTTATTTTTAAAATTAATGTTTCCCAACACTGTTTATTATGAATTGACCTGTTCTGATTGGTAAGGAAAAAAGTTAAGAGTATTTGATGGGAAAATGCCTCATAGCCTTTATAGCCGACCTTTATCTGAATATGTGCTCAGTCAACAATTTTGATTTTTTTATAGAGACTATAAAGCCAAATACCTGGAAAAAGGGCCAAATCGCATAGGAAAGAAATACAAAAAGGTGGTCTATGTGCAGTACACCGATGACACCTTCACAACAAAAGTAGAGGGAAGAAAATTGGAAACGGGAATCCTTGGGCCAGTAGTCCGAGCTCAGATTCGAGACATAGTAAAGGTTTGTTGATTTCAGCCTTTCACCTTTTCTTTGATTTTACTGTCCATGCATTATTTTAACCTGTCTATCTGGTTCATGGTTATGAGGAACTGGAATTTATCCTGAAAGAATCAGTGGGCACCTCAAATCATACTTTAATACTGTAAACAGGAAGGCCCTACCTTGGAATAGAAAGGCTATTTGTCCAGATGGAGAGGAGCCCGTTGAGACTGTTTTTGGCATGTAGCCAGGATGAATCCTGGGCAGGTGAACAATGCACAACACACTGGAAGAAGAAAACCCATTTGGGGGCTTATATATCTTGACTGCCTTGGGTATGTTTTGACATACCACAGGAGGAGCTGGAGGAAATTGTTAGGTATGCAGTGGCCTGACGAGACCAGCTCTGGGTGTTGCCACCATAACTTTCACCAAGAACAGCAAAATGAAAATGATGATGATGCTGACTTTTCATGGGTGCCTATAATTTTATCAAGTGAAATACTCCTTCTGGACATTTAGAATGATGAGATCGAAGAATGAGAATCCAGTGTTACACAAAGTCCTTGACAGAAAGGTAGCATAAAATGAACTTTGGTAGCAAATTAAATGAAGTCCAGTGTAAAATAATTTAACATTATACATTCCTGTGACAGGGTAAGGAAGGCATTAAGAGCTTTAAATGCCTGTAATCATGAGTGAAGGATTAAAAAAAATTATTTCATAATGCCTCATGACCTGAATGTGGACTGGGCACAACCCAACGTTCCATCTCATTTGAGGGCATTTCAACATGCACTGTACTCTGAGAAACTTTGTCATTATTATGACATATCTCAGAAAATTAGCAGTAAGTGTTGCTGGGTCATATATACCACTAGGCAAGTGAAATATGTTCCTAGAGAAGCTCCCAGCATTTCTCTTATTAGTTCCAGAAATGTCTGATACTAGTGTGCATGTTAAATTCAAATGCCAGCCATCTTGCCTGCATGTGAAGGTATATTTTTATGATGTTTTATAAAAAGGCAACTTTCCCTCAGTGCAAATCAGGTGATATCTATCTATCTATCTATCTATCTATCTATCTATCTATCTATCTATCTATCTATCTATCTATCTATCTATCTATCTATCTATCTATCTATCTATCTATCTATCTATCTATCTATCTATCTATCTATCTATCTATCTATCTATGCAAGGGAAATCATGTCTCACTGCTTTATTTTCTGTATGAGGCTTCAGCTTCTTTTCGCTCTGATCAAAAATCTAATTATTAGTTTGGGTATTGTATATAATGAGGTGGGCTTCTTGTTTGGGTGGAACGTAACAAAAAATACAGCGAATAACGTTAACCTTGTAAATTTCATCATAGGTCAAGCAAAACGAAAAACTAGACTTTTATATTATGTGCAGCTCATTTCAATATACAGTAGGTTTGCAGAGCACTCTGGCTTAAGAAGCCATCCATTTTTTATTATTCTAAAATGCTTTGCCAAAATTAAAAGCTACATTGCATTCACTGCTTAAGAAGCACCTGTTTTAATTGTTTTGTTTTTTTATTTGTTTTTTATTGCATTTTTTCTTTTTTTAGTTCACTTTAGTAGTAGCTGTCCAAGAATCTTGGAACTTGCTTTGCATTGTTGCTTTGGGATGCATAGTGATTAAACTTGATTTGCCGGCTTGACATTATATATAATCCTCTGACCTAGTTTTGATATTTGGGGTTATTTTCTAATGCTGCTATTTTATAGCAATTTAACTGTTTACCCCTGTGTTATTAGTTCAATTGGTTTTAATGAACATTCCTTAATTTTGTGGCTCACTGCGGACTTCCATGCTCACAACCTACTTTCAGGTGCAGCCGATATGGAGATAAACATTTACATATACAGGGCCTTCAGCTGTATAGCGCCCAGACTCTGGAATGACCTACCTAAATTAATCAGGTCAGCTGACTCCATGAATTCTTTTAAAAAACAACTCAAAACTCATCTGTTCAGGAAGGCTTTTAGCTCTACTTGACTTTATCACCCTTCTCTCAGTTTACTTCTCTGTCAAGATGCTCATGTAACCTGTATGTGTGTGTGCGAGACCATCAATTATGTTGTCTGTTAGGCTTTTTCTCTGAATTCACTGTTGTAATCTTCTTTATTTATCTGGTTTGTACAACGCTATATACTGTATACCCTGCCATTCTTCTTATATTCTCTAAGTGCCTTGAGCATGGGAAAGGCGCTATATAAATAAAATGTATTATTATTATTATTATTATTATTATTAAACATGACGGATTCAGCAAATTCAGAAGCTTGATAGGATAATTGTCCAGATCTCCTTCCATTGCATCGCCAATTGGATCAGCACTTAGATCCACTGTCATATTACCCTCCAGTAGGGCTAGCACCACATCATTCATTTGGAACAAGAATCGCTCTTCCTGCAAGTAGCCTAGTTTTTGTCCAGTCCTAGGTGGCTGCTGATAATTTCACCCACTAATCTACGTGAGGCTCTGCTGTCACCATCTACTGGGTTTTGCTGTTTTTGCCTTCTGACTTGATTCTTCAGATGCTGCCCGCATTTTGTAAATGCAACATTTAAGCCATATTGTTTGTTTAGTAACTATTTTTTTATCAATGTCTAGTGCTGTTTCACATTGGTTTTTATTGATAATCATAGATCGTTTTCAAGAATAAGGCAAGCAGACCATACAGCATCTACCCTCAAGGACTGTCAATCACCAAGCAATATGAAGGGGCAACATATCCGAAAGATGACAAAGGTGAATTTTTGTTGCATTTTGTTACATACAATATATTTAATTTATTAGTCAAAATATTAAAATAATGTTTCTGTATGTAGATATTATTTATTCTTTAGAAAGGTGTATGGAGGGAAATGAAAACATTGAGTGATAATGATGTACTGTACATTTGTTTTTTTTTATTTTAATTTGTAGTTTTATTTTTCTGGTTTTGAGGGTCTGTTACTATGGTATTGACCATGCAAAATTACTCTAAAAGATAAAGCAAAAAGAAAAAATAAATTGATTGATTGATTGATTGAATGAAAATAAAGATAAATTCATTCAGTTTATTATTTATATTATTTTATCAGCTATCACAGTTTGTGTTTTGAAATAAAATATTACATGTCTGAGCAAAACATTTCTTTAAAGTACTTCAAGTAAAAAGGAATTATAATAGAAATATTTTTGAGGAACTTTCATGCAAACAGACTATTCTCTGCTATAATGGAGGGACTGGAGTGCTATAACACTCAATGAGAATAAGAAGATGTTTGACAAATGAGAGGAGACCATTCAGTCCATCGGGTGAATGGTTAAGATGTCCAGATATCTAATCCAGATACTTTTGAATGATTCTTAAGGCTTCTGATTCAATTACATGTTCCAGATTTCCACAACTCATTTTGTGAGAAAGAGATTTCTGAAATTAATCTTAAATACACTTCCCCTTAAAAAAACTCTATATCAAGTGTTGTGATTGTGACAGAGAAGAATAACGTTTTGTTTTAACGTTTATGGGTGTATCAGAAGGACAGTCAGTCAGACCAAATGTTGGTAGAGTTTAGACAGACAACGTTACTCAAAGTTTACAGGGAAACACTAAACTTAAAGTCATCATTCAAAGCAAAGTCATAACCAAAAACTACTTTAAATTGAATGGATTTGCACAGCTGTCATATCCAACATGGCCACCATGATGCCAAAGGTCACGTGTCAGGTCAATCACATGCCTAGCAACCATTAAGCATCAAAGCCATCATCAGCTATGGACATGCTTGTCTGAAAGGACAGGAAATGGAATATTAAAGCATCAAAAGAGGAAACAAAGAATAGCTGAATCAGGAAGTCAAAAACGTTAACCAAAACTCCTGTAGAAGAATCAGATCAAAAGTCCAACACTCTTAGAGTCCTTTCCAAAATTAACTAGAATTATTCATCATGAATGTTTTTGAATGTCTAGAAATATGGATAATATTTTATGTAGCGTTCAAAATCATGACATCACATGTAATGGCACTGTAAAACACATGACAGGTAATGAGTGCTGCTACCAACAACAAAACTACTTTGAAAGAGAAGGGATCTAAAAATGGTGCCAAAATAATGTCACTAATGAAACAGAAAGTAATAACAACCTGAAAATTAGTTTAAAATGAACAACAAGGCATCAGAATTTTACTTAATGATATCTAACTGAAAACTACGAAAACAGCGATCAAAGACACAAAATGGCAGCAACCATGAAATCCGAAAACAAAAGTGACTGTGCCCAGTAAAAATCATTTTCAAATTAATGCTGGCAATTATGTTGCCCTCATAACAACAGAATTATAAACAAACAAAATGAAAAATGATCGATGCAGTCATGACAAAATATCCATATTACTAACCGAGAATGCTAAACCGGATGATGGACGCAGGCACATCCGGCCATGGGCCGTAGCTGCAAAAAGACGTACTGCGCAGGCGCAAAAAGAGTCCGCGAGAGTCGGCTGAGGAGCCGAGAAAGGCGGACAAAAGAGGGCGAGAGAGGCGGATGAGGGGCCGCGAGTGGCGGACAAGACCACAGAAAAAAGGAGTGAGCACATACAAAAAGGAGAAATGAGGCGCAAAGTCAAACGCAGGCAAAGCACGAAACACATTGCACACGAAACTAGACCCAAAAAAAAAAAAAAAAAAAAGAGGCTCGCGCACAACAGCAAGGCAAAAGCTCACCCAAAAACGCAAAGCTCAACTAAAGCTTCTAACTAACGATGTACCTAAAAGTAAAAACTTTATGAACTGCGTTAGATCCTACAATAGTTCATTTGGTTTTGCATCTACCGGAGTAAATATCAGGCCACCAAAAGGCAATGGCCCATACTGCTTTCCCATATGTGCACAAATACTGCATCGCATTGGAACAGTGCACCCTGAAACAAATCAACAACGCAAATATGCACAAATCTACATCCTAGATCCACATGACGCAATCTATCAATCAAAGTGCTGCATCGCAACAGGCACGGATTCAAAACGAAACACCTCCCGTCTCAGACATACGTTAACGGCAGCGAAGGCTACAACGGGCTTCTCACACAGCACAGGCAAATCGATTACAGCTCCAAAACAACACGTCCCAAATACTACACATGCAACAACGCGCCTCTCAAACGGCACAAGCAAAACATACACTGGGAAAATTCATTCGGATTAATGAATGTCATTTGCAATCATTGTCATTCAGTTCACTTCCCTGAAGAAACAACTGGCAATACAAGTTATACATTTACACGTTGTTGTCAAAAGGGTCAAATTAGACTGCCTTCTTTACATTCATATACTGAATATCTACAGAAGATTCTAACTGACGATGTACCTGAAAGTGAAATCTTTATCAACTGCATTAGATCCTACAAATCGGTATCCACTATGAACATTAACGGTGGCACTGCACGTGACATCCGTCTTCAAAAAATGTTGTTTATTGATGAATGTACAATGGCATGAAGTCACTTACTCAACACCATTCATAAACTTCTACAAACGTTTATGAATAATAATATTCGATTTGGAGGAAAGGTACTTTTATTAGGAGGAGATTTTAAACAGTGATTAGCTATTCTTCCAGATGCCATGCACTCAGCAATTGTTCAGTGCACCTTAAAATACGCAGACAATTGGCATTGCTTTCAAAAGATACAGTTAGTAAAAAAGATACGATGTCCACAACCAGATCATAACAATTGCTTATTACAACTGAGAGATGGTACAACCAGATCATAACAATTGCTTATTACAACTGAGAGATGGTACACTCACCAATACAGATGGACTTCAGCCACATATTATTACAATTCCTCAAGCCTTTATCTGCGACGACTTAGTTACAAAGAGATTTGGAACAGCAATCTCATTAGACCAAATGCCCCTTTTAACACAACGCACTATATTATGTCCAAAAAATATTAATGTGGAAAACATAAATACCCAAGTCATTCCATTACTTCCTGGAGAGACACAACTCTTTCTAAGCTCTGACAAACTTGACTCTGATCACAACAATAACCTTCTTCATTGACCTTACAAGTTCTGAGCTGGAATTACCTTTTACACTTAAACGGCGTGTACAAAGAAATTTTCAAATAAACCTTTACATTGTGCCACACACTTCATTGTTTGCTTTCTATTTGCATCATCTACACCGTCACACTATTCTATATCTCATTCATACATCACGCTCTTTGTCATTCCCAACACCAGGGGTTGGCGAGCGAAGCGAGCAGGGGGCAGAGCCCCCTAGTAGAGTCTAGATTCTAATGCCAACTCTGGAATGGTACCTTAACAGTATTATATAAGAGAATGCAGTTTCTTTTGCATTTTAAACATTAAGTTTAATGCATTTGGTTTTCTTTTAATATAATTTCATGTCTGACAGCAATTTTGAGTGACACAGAAAATCAAATTGTGTATTTCAGTATTCATAAACCAAGTAAAGTAGATAGATAGATAGATAGATAGATAGATAGATAGATAGATAGATAGATAGATAGATAGATAGATAGATAGATAGATAGATAGATAGATAGATAGATAGATAGATAGATAGATACTTTATTAATCCCAATGGGAAATTCACATCAAAGTAGCTTTAATAGTTCAGCTTTTTACCCTTTAACAGGCAATCAGCAACACGAAGTGAAGCCTGGACAGACCTTTGTGTATGAATGGAAGGTCACAGAAGAAGATGAGCCAACCGATGATGACCCGAGGTGTTTGACGAGACTGTATCACAGTGCTGTCAATAGCAAAAGAGACATTGCATCTGGGCTCATTGGTCCTTTGCTAATTTGCAAAAGCGAATCTCTGAGTACAAGAAATGTTCAGGTATGTTGGAAGGCTTTAATTTCACCTCTCCTTAAAACCATCGCTGGCTTCTATTTCATTTCTCATTTGTTTTTGTTATTTTATTTCTAAAATATTTTCCCCATTAATATGGAAAACAATAGCACATCTTTAAATGTTGGAAATTATTTTTATATTTGTTACTGGTGAAATGGTACCCCATTTTTCTTCTACATCTAAACAATATGCCTGTAAGTTTCATTGGTGTACAGTACTTTTGTTAGCCAGCGATGCACACATTGGTTTTAAAGACTGGTGTTCCTGGCAGAGTTGATTATGTTCTTTTGCTTAAAAGATGTCAAAATAGGCTCTGGCTCTCTGAGATCCAGTGTTAGATTAAACAGGTCATTAAAATTGATTTTATAGGAGTCGTGGTGGTTTGATTCCTAGCCATGTCCGTGTATGAACTCTATGTATGTGTTGTAGATGAATGCTTTTTGAGTTTCTTGTTTTCAGTTTTAGACTTGCACTTTGTAGGTGACTTAAATAGAATTTTCTGGTCATTTTTTAATGGTATTACTGGGGGTTTTGTATATCCAGTAATTCACTGCAAATATCCATCCATCCATTTTCCAACCCGCTGAATCCGAACACAGGGTCACGGGGGTCTGCTGGAGCCAATCCCAGCCAACACAGGGCACAAGGCAGGAACCAATCCCGGGCAGGGTGACTGCAAATATTATTTTGTATATTTATTATACCTGATAAAAAGTTAATTTTGTTTATTGTTTACCAAGACGCCATTTATATTTTTTAAGGGTGTCACCATTTTGTGCCCCTGTCTCCATGACACTTCTAGGAGTGTGTCTTTGGAAGTCACTCTCGTTATGTCACCAATATGAGATGGAATTACATACCAAGATTTAATGGAACTTTCAGTTTTGACTATCACGGATTATTTATTATCCATCCATCCATTATCCAACCCGCTGAATCCGAACATAGGGTCACGGGGGTCTGCTGGAGCCAATCCCAGCCAACACAGGGCACAAGGCAGGAACCAATACCAGGCAGGGTGCCAACCCACCACAGGACACACACAAACACACCAAGCACACACTAGGGCCAATTTAGAATTGCCAATCCACCTAACCTGCATGTCTTTGGACTGTGGGAGGAAACCGGAGCCCCCGGAGGAAACCCACGCAGACACGGAGAGAACATGCAAACTCCACCGCAGGGAGGACCCGGGAAGCAAACCCAGGTCCCCAGGTCTCCTAACTGTGAGGCAGCAGCGCTACCCACTGCGCCACCGTGCCGCCCCGGATTATTTATTATGATTCTTGTATTGCCCATCTTCTGATTCTTAAGCACCTCTTCCTATCAGTTCTAGTCCAACATACTTCCTCTTGTTCTTAACTTTTTAACACTTATATTATTGCACCATTATTTTGTAGACACCATTGTTGGTGGTTTGCCATTTTTTTGCAACTATTTCTGCATGGTCACAGCAATTTTGTTTGCTTATAACCCATTATGTTAGTCACATGACATAGTGAGTCATCACTCCTCACCTATAAAAAGTGGAGCCATTTTTCCTCTGACATTCATGTATCAGATACTCCTTTAAACAAAGGAAACATTTTTAGTATGTTAATTCGAGGTAATTAAGGCAAAATAATGAAAAGTATGCCTTGTTTCTTGTCTTTGATTTTTGATTAGCATTTTTTTTTCGTCTTCCTGATCTTTATTACTTCTGATCTAGTTGTCTCAGATATGGCTGCTGCTCAGCATTTTCCTTTTCTATAGAATACAGGAAGCTAAAATCTTCAGAAGAATCAAAAATCTCTGTATTGAGTTTAAGGTCTTTGTCTCTATTTGTTGCTTTCCAGCCTGGTGCCTTACCTTCTGATCATACCACATCTCATGTGATTTCCATAATCATAACAGAATGAAGTTTATACATTTGGCCTGTGTGTTTGCATTGCTTTTCTCTGTTCACCAGGGTTTCTTCTTCCTGCAGACCAAAAACATACATGTTACTCTGAATGAATTAGCGTAGAGATGATTTTCAGAATAGCATGATGTTCTCAAACCTGTTTATTTCAATTCATGGTTGATGTGATTGACCCTATGAGAGAATTATTTTTAAATATTCAGTCGTATTTATGTTATGAATGATTAACTAATATCTGCTTTTCACAGATAAAAGCGGACAAGGAACAACAGGCTGTTCTAGCAGTGTTTGATGAGAATATAAGTTGGTACATTGATGATAACATTAAATCTTATTGTACTGAGCCATCTAAAGTTAACAAAGAAGACCCTCAGTTTTATTCTTCCAATGTAATGCATAGTGAGTAAAGTGCCTTAATTATTTATTTATCTTTTATGTATTATTGGATGAAAAAAATCTGTGTTGTTTCATTCTCTTCTAAGAACTATGTTATGTTTTTAGTGCCAGCTGAAGCCAAACTAGAAGACAAAATGACCAAAGCTTAACTTTACTTACCCGGGCAATGCCTTGAGCTGCTTCTAATATAAAAAGGAATATTGTCTGCTTTTGCAGGGGGTGTTGAATATGAAAGTGCACACAAAGGAGAATCAAAGGGTTGTTGTTTAACTCCTGCTTTGATGACTTTCTTCATAACTGAGGCCCTACAAACTGTGAATCTTGAACTAAGAGGACAAGTCAGACCTGATAGCATTCATGGTTATTATCCAGCAGTTGCCATTATTCTGAAATCCAATTGGCCCAAAGAAAAAATTCTCATTTGTACGTAACAGTACATAAAGATGAGCTGTCGCACACGCAATTTATTTCCTGCCTGTGAGCTGTGACATGTAATATCAATGACTAATCATAGACAACTATACATCATTGGAATGCTGTGAGTCTAAGATATCCAAAGTTAATGAGTCCTTCATCCATATGTGGCTTGACATAGGTGGGATCTATACTAATAAAAGGCAAAGCCCTCACTCACTCACTCACTCACTCACTCACTCACTCATTCTCCAACTTCCCGTGTAGGTGGAAGGCTGAAATTTGGCAGGCTCATTCCTTACAGCTTACTTACAAAAGTTAGGCAGGTTTCATTTCAAAATTGTACACCTAATGGTCATAACTGGAACCTCTTTTTTGTGCATATACTGTAATGGAGGAGGCGGAGTCGCGTATCGCGTCATCACGCCTCCTACGTAATCACGTGAACTGAAAACAAGGAAGAGCCCCAAAGAGCGATGAAGAAAACATTCATTACACAATTGAGAAGGCACAAGAGAGCGGCTCACGTGAACTGACTGAATGCAGCACGAGTGATCACTTCGATACTGCGGAAATAAAGCACGGTGTAAAACGTAAGTTTAAATTAAGTATATAGAAACGCTCCCGCTGCCGTTTGCAATACCATATTCGCGAGATACAAGTTTAATGAGAAACGCTCCCGCTGCCGTTTGCAATACCATATTCGCGAGATACAAGTTTAATGAGAAGACACGAGGTATAAACGAGACTTTCGATGACTTTGTAACGGATTAAAAATTGCTGTAGCGAGAAACTTTTAAGTGCCGGGTCTTAGCTAACAGCACGTAGAATGCAGCACGTCAGAAACAAAGCACCGTGTAAACCTAAAGTTTAAATTAAGTTCATAGACCTACAAAAGGTTGCCCTTGATTTGAGGCAAGATTGCTTTTCTCCTGTACAACTATACGTTGCATTCTTAACAGTAAGCTTGCACAGCTTGGTCATATTACAACCGGAGAGCTGAACTGACAACGTGGTATACAAACAGAACTATAACAATCGTAAAAAAAGAAAAAAAAAAAAGCGAAGAACCCGTGGATTAAATAAAAAGGCTCCTTCCTTGGCGAAGCAAGGAAAAAGGAAGACCTTATATGGCGTTCGTTTATAAAACAGCGGAGAGGGTGTGTGAAGGCAGCTTCACAAAAAAAACAGATCCTTAACAAATTGTTATTGGTATATTTTCCCTCAATTTGAAAAGGTTTTCTTTTCTTCTTAATAAAAATTTAAAAGCAGTACTTCACGGGGATTTAGATATAGATATATATATAGATGTAGATAGATATAGATATAGATATATATAGATATAGATATAGATATATGTGCGAAGCACGGGTATTTTGCTAGTCTTTGATAAAAGCAAGTTCACTCAGCTGTGATGCACTGCTTGCCTTGGCATGTTTGTGTGCAGATTACATATTTTGCTAATGAAAAAGAGCAAACAATATGGACACTTGATTTATTTGAAAGAAAACACCCCATGATATGTCAAAACATCATTATTGCTTTTGATTGACTTGTAGATTTATTGCAACATGCACAAATAACTGTGAAATATGGCCAGTGGGACAACACATGCATAAGTGGGTACATATATATGCAAATTTTCATCACTTCAGAATTGTTTTGCCTAACACAACACATTTATCTATTCAGAGTAGTGTAAACAGCAAAAGATGCTTTACAATCCTTCTGAATGTGTTAGATAGCTAATTGTCAATCCAATTAACAATCCATACTCCAGACTTTTCATTTTTAATTATTTTTCATTATCACAATTAAAATTTTAACCCTTGGAAATCAGGATAATTGAAATCATGAAAATATTTATATTGGGGGTTAAAAACATTTCAAAACACGCACTCTGCATGACTTATAGTTAGAGATCATGTCATACTTAAAAGCTGTGGTTGTTGAATCTTGTTATAGTCTAGTAGAATTAGCTAAGCTGATACAAAGTGACTAGCAAATAGGCTTGGGAAGACTTGTGATAAATTAAATTTAGAGTATGTAAATGTGCTGTATTATGTGAAGGAAGTAGAAATGTAACATTTGAATACACAATAAGAGGTCTGAAACTTGAAAGCACCCTTTTTGAGAAGCATCTGGCCATGTATTGTGGTGGAAAGTAGGAGCATAGAGTCCTTCAAAACGCTACTTAATGTTACTTTGAAGAATCAAGGTAAATATAATGAACAAGCTCATTGGGCTGAATGGCCTGTTTGCGTAACAAATGTTATGTTCCACATGACTGGCAGTCACAGACATGTGCCATGACTGTCCATAACTCGATAGAACTATATAAGACTGAAAAGTCTTGTCAGGTGACATCAGCTTTAGACTTTGTTTCATATAAATTGAAGAAGAATTTATTTTAACAATAGAAGGATTCCATTTGTGATCTGAAAATCTCAGTGAAAAGTTCTCAGTGCTATTTCTAATGGTATACTCTTTTGCTATAGCTTACAGATACACTGATATAGCTTCTAGAATATATAGTATCTTTGGCTGATGTTGATGGAAATTTGGAAAGTTGTCCAGAATTTCAGACCAAGCAGGAATACACCATTGCCAAATTCAGTATTGATCCTTGAATGGTGTATGAATTAGGCAAACCTTGTCAAGGATAGTTATGATACCTAATACATGCATGGACATTGGTCCTAAGGGTGCAAGAACAGAATGGTCAGGTTGTCATGTAATCCACTTGGAGATGTTATTCTACACATTCACTACAGTGTGCATTCCAGACTTTTTCTATTGCATGCTAACATTTGCTTAAGAAATCAATTATGATTAGATTTAGTATTTAGAATATGGACAAATATTTTGTTATTAAATCTAGTAAAATGGCAGGTCTAATATAATATAATATAATATGCTTATCATAATGGGTCCATGCATAACTTGATGCATGTACTACATTGCAGGATTCTAAGGAAAATTAAAATATGAAATAGATTGTGAAGGATATCTTAGATGGTCTTGCACCCTAGCTTGGCAGGTTGATTATACCTTCCAACATGGGACACCAATACAATGGATTGGCAGTGGAGAACTGCTTGCTGTGGTAATAAAGGTGGCCACACAGCTCTGGCACTGCCCCAATTTGGATTTCCCAAGGGCTGATTGTCATTTGTAACTGTAGGGAATAGAATTGCGTGGGACTTCTGACATTGCTGGAGGAAACTCTTGGGAAGCAGCTTCCGTACCCCCATCCATTTGACCCAGAAATGCCTCTGATGTACCGGAAGTATTCCCAGGTCCAGCTTTAAAAGATGTCTCTCCTCTTAGGTTGGATGAGCTTGGAATTGGGAGAGCAGAAAAGAGAAAGGCTCAAGTAGGCTAGAGGAGGAGAACAAAAAGGTCTCAGTAATGCCTGAATCTGTAGCATGGCAAAATTCAAAGAATTTAAAAAATACCTCTTTTGAGGTTTGTTCTCATAATCACTTCAGTTATCCCAGACTCCTTTCTTTGTCAAGGTTAAAAGATTTATTTTCAAATGAAAAACTTTCAGAACGGGTGTTCAAATGTTTATTGATTAGGTGTCTGCAAGGTTTGGCCATGCAGTGGTCACAGATAAGGAAAATTGTCATTATGTACAGTTGCAACATTGCCTGCTAAAAAGAAAAACTGGCTATGAAAAAAATGCATCTTTTCAAGAGCTTCATCAGTCCTATAATTTTGGTCACCTGTCTTTACACTTATGATGTTATTGTTAGTTGTAATCCTCATTTTTTTCTCAATGTCTAACTTTTTCAGCCATTAATGGTTACGTTTATGATAGTGGAACCACTTTGGGTTTTTGCCATAATGAGATAGTTACATGGCATGTTTCAAGTGTCGGTGTGCAAGATGACATCCAGACTGCTCACTTTTTTGGCCATACCTTTGAGCATAATAAGGGTTATGAGGATGTCCTTGCCCTTTATCCTATGACTGGAGAAACTATTACAATGGAAATGGATAATGTTGGTAAGTGATCATTTGCATGCATTTCTACTTAAGACATATTGTTCAGTATCTCTGTACTAGTCCACGTACTGTATATGGTAAATACAGTATGGTTTTTGGCTGTGTAGTAGTTGCTTTAAGAAAACATTTGAGTGTCTTGCAGTGGAAGTCATTTGACCTTGAAATTGTTCTGACCTGGACTGCACTCTGTGCGGATTTTACATCCTTTCTTCATATTCCTCAAACAATTCAAAAAAACATGTTACTAGGTTGATAGGTGACTCTAAATTGTCAGTGTGAGTCTGGCCGGGTTTGTGAATGATCATCTCCTTGCTTCGCATGACCCTATTATTGGAAGAAGTGGATTTAGGAAACAAACGAACAAAAGATTTAATGAATGAATGAATATTGTTATTTTAATTCAAGTGAGCAGAGCAATACATTGAATAAGGATTTTCTTTTGGACTCTGCTGGGCAATAAACTAACTCCATGCCTAACCTGGCCATTAAGGATTCATACAGGACTTGGTGTCACCTTATTATTTATTTATATTTCAGTACCCTTCCTTTTAACTATTAGCTTTGTTTTTTGTTTTTTTTTTTTTGAGTAGCATATCTTAATATTCCAATTTTTACTTGCTAATTTTATTTGTTAAGCAGAATAAGTGTTTTTTATTTTCAAATTGTGCCCCTTCTTCACATTTTGTTTTTTTTGCATCTGTTCCTTCAGTTTGAGTTTAGACTGTCAAAACATTTCTCTCTATTCATTTTCCCTGCATGTTTTTTAAAGCAAATCAAATTACTTACACGGGACTATGACTGAAACAGAAAGTGTCCATAAATTTCATACATGTCTGGAGGGATATTAATTGGGCTTTCGTTCTGCTTTTTTCTAAATGACCCACATTTAGACTATATTTACATCTTCGGAATAAATTAATCTGAATCTCAAAGTTTTTTGCATGCTGTTATGATGTGGGATAGCATGCTTAATATGGAAAAGGATGAGTGGTCTGTTTTTTCTATAAATTATTTAATGTTATGCATTATGTGCATCCGGCGCCGCCGTGAGTGGCAGCCTTTTCAGCAGCTCCGTGTATGACTGTATATGTATGTGTACTTTTCTACTTTTATTTTTCTATTTTTATTTATTGATCACTCCTACCACTTTATTTTATGTGGATTCCTTCCCTGGACACACTTACTTTTACAACGTGGGCATGGATTTTAACACGCCGAGACTCGCCTATTCAAGTACTCAACTTCGGGCGCCGAGAACAAATGCCAGTGCCGGTGTGGTTCCATATTTACCCGACGAGGTAAGAAGGCAATATCGTGGCAGCAGAGCCGGCACTAAGCTAAAAATGAAGCGGCTTGCGAGAAAGTGGCGTTTCAAGCCTTCGGTGCCTTCTGTGATTCTGGGGAATGTAAACTCAATCTCAAATAAGATCGACGAACTGGCTGCGCTGGTGAAAAATGTAAGGACCTACAGAGAATGCAGTTTGTTGTGTTTTTGCGAAACCTGGCTAAATAACACCATCCCAGATGCCAACGTGGAGCTACCCGGGTTTAGCACAGTTAGAGCGGACAGAGATGCAAGTACCTGTGGTAAGCACAAAGGAGGAGGACTCGCTCTCTATGTTAATACACGGTGGTGTCACTCTGGACATGTTAACGTCAAAATCTCCACTTGCTGCAGGGATATCGAACTGTTGGCCGTAAGTTTACGTCCCTACTATTTGCCCAGAGAGTTTGGACACGTCATTGCTGTTATTGTATACATTCCTCCTCGGGCAGACGTGGAGTCAGCGAGTGACATCATCCATTCCGCTGTTGCTAAGTTACAAACGCAGCAACCTGAGGCGCTTGTGCTAATCGCTGGAGACTTTAACCATGTGACGCTGGACAAAACATTACCTGCATTCTCCCAGTATGTGCACTGTAACACCCGGGGAAATAAGACTATTGATTTACTTTATGCAAACGTTAAAGATGCATACAGCGCCACCCCCGCTGCCTGCGCTTGGGAAAGCAGATCATAACCTGGTTCTGCTTCAGCCTCACTATAAACCAAAAGTTAGAGTCCTACCTGTAACCACACGATCATTCAGGAAGTGGACTCCGGAGGCTGAGAATACTCTGAGACAATGTTTTGGAACTACAGACTGGGATATCCTGCAGGGATCTCATAGTGAGAACATTGAGGAAGTTGTTGACTGCACTACTGACTACATCAACTTCTGTATGGACATTGTAGTTCCAGTAAGAACAGTACGCTGCTATGCTAACAACAAGCCATGGATTACAAGTGACATCAAGGGCCTTTTGAATCAGAAGAAAAGGGCTTTTAAAGACGGTGATCAGCATGAGCTCAAGCACGTGCAGAAGGAACTCCGAGTCCAACTCAGGGCGGCGAAGGAGCAGTACAGGAGAAAGCTGGAGCAGAAGTTGCAGAATAACAGCATGAAGGAAGTGTGGGATGGGATGAAGATCATCACTGGCTGCAGCTCGAAGCGGGGTACCACCATTGAGAGAGACGTGAAGAGAGCAAACCAAATGAACAACTTTTTTAACAGGTTTGACCACCCTAACCCACTCTCACTCTCACCTCGGAGTACTGCACCCTCCACACATCCTTCTGCTGATACCAGCATAGGAAAGACATCCCCACCCATAATTACAAAAGCGCAAGTGAGCAGAGAGCTGAGGAGACTTCGTGCCAGCAAAGCAGCGGGTCCAGATGGAGTATCGCCACGACTGCTGAAGGTCTGTGCATCGGAGCTGTGGGGGTCCTCTACAGCGCATCTTCAACCTGAGCCTGGAACAGGGGAGAGTCCCGAGGCTTTGGAAAACATCTTGTATCACCCCAGTCCCAAAGGTATCACATCCTAGTGAGCTGAATGACTTTCGGCCTGTTGCTCTGACATCACATGTGATGAAGACCATGGAGAGGCTGCTGCTTCACCACCTTAGGCCACAGGTTCAACACGCCCTTGACCCTCTGCAGTTTGCATATCAGGAGAAGGTGGGAGCGGAAGATGCCATCATCTATATGCTACACCGATCCCTCTCTCACTTGGACAGAGGCAGTGGTGCTGTAAGAATTATGTTTCTAGACTTCTCTAGCGCCTTCAACACAATCCAACCTCTGCTCCTTAGGGACAAGCTGACAGAGATGGGATTAGATTCATACCTAGTGGCATGGATCGTGGACTATCTTAAAGACAGACCTCAGTATGTGTGTCTTGGGAACTGCACGTCTGACATTGTGGTCAGCAACACAGGAGCGCCACAAGGGACTGTACTTTCTCCGGTCCTGTTCAGCCTATATACATCGGACTTCCAATACAACTCGGAGTCCTGCCATGTGCAAAAGTTCGCTGATGACACTGCTATCGTGGGCTGTATCAGGAATGGGCTTGAGGAGGAGTATAGGGACCTAATCAATGACTTTGTTAAATGGTCCGACTCAAACCACCTACACCTGAACACCAGCAAAACCAAGGAGCTGGTGGTGGATTTTAGGAGGCCCAGACCCCTCATAGACCCAGTGATCATCAAAGGTGACTGTGTGCAGATGGTGCAGACCTATAAATATCTGGGAGTGCAGCTGGATGATAAATTAGACTGGACTGCCAATACTGATGCGCTGTGCAAGAAAGGACAAAGCCGGTTATACTTCCTTAGAAGGCTGGCTTCCTTCAACATCTGCAATAAGATGCTGCAGATGTTCTATCAAACAGTTGTGGCGAGCGCCCTCTTCTACGCAGTGGTGTGCTGGGGAGGCAGCATTAAGAGGAAAGACGCCTCACGCCTGGACAAACTGGTGAGGAAGGCAGGCTCTATTGTTGGCATGGAGCTGGACAGTTTAACATCTGTGGCAGAGCAAAGGGCGCTCAGCAGGCTCCTATCAATTATGGAGAATCCACTGCATCCACTAAATAATGTCATCTCCAGACAGAAGAGCAGCTTCAGTGACAGACTGCTGTCACTGTCCTGCTCCACAGACAGATTGAGGAGATCGTTCCTCCCCCAAACTATGCGACTCTTTAATTCCACCAGGGGGGGTAAACGTTAATATTTAACATTATACATAGTTATTGTCTGTTTTTTTCACCTGTATTATTATCATTCTTTAATTTAATATTATTTATTGTATCAGTATGCTGCTGCTGAAGAATGTGAATTTCCCATTGGGATTAATAAAGTATCTATCTATCTATCTATCTATCTATCTATCTATCTATCTATCTATCTATCTATCTATCTATCTATCTATCTATCTATCTATCTATCTATCTATCTATCTATCTATCTATCTATCAATAGATGGTATTTCTGTAAAATGTTTTAGATGATTTTTATTGACCTGGTGTTTAGACAGAATACTACAGTTCATAGCTGGTTAAATTTGGGCAGTTTGGCTCTGAATTGTTCAGACCTCACATTTACCATTTGTTTGCCCATCAGCTCTCACTAGTGGTCTAGCATCTGTATTAAACCTGAAGGCAGTGCTCTGCTAGTGGGTCTAAACTATTGCTATAGACAGTATGATAAAGTTCTATCCAATTTGTTTACCCATCTTGTGTTCATGATGGTAAGCTAATTGTACTTTTTTTCTGCAGGTCACTGGCTTCTTTCCTCCTTAATGTCACAAAAAAACGATAAGGGAAAACGATTAAAATTTAAAGACCTGGAGTGTTATTCTGAAGACTATAATTTTTATGATTTTGAGCCGGACTCTGTGATACCAAGTCCCAAAATAGAGGAAGATAATATTATTGATGAAGGTGAAGATGAAGATGATAATAAAAATGATGAAAAAGATACAGGAATGGTCAATGAGCTTGATGAAGAAACCGAGCAATGGGCCTCTTTGTTTGGTGCAAGATCATTTAAAAATAAAACCAAAAGCAGTGAACTCGAAAACGAGTTAGTAGATTTGTCAGCTTTTCTTGATGATCATGATGGTGACTCACTAAACAGCAGTGAAACTGTTTTATCTGGTATACAGTATAACAACACTGATCATCAAAAATATATGTTTAAGGTAACTAGTGTACAAAATCAGACAGCTGAACCACCAGCTCAAGATTTAATGGCTACAGAAGTCCTTGATCTAAATCGACAACAAACTGTGTTTGCTACGAGCAATGAGAAAGACAACTCAGGGGATGATTTCATACAGATTGATGAATATAAAGAGCCTTTATTCACTAGCAGCTTTGAACACATCCAGACTCCGGATATTATTTCCGATTGCTACATTTCTCAGTCCTGTGACAACAGCACAAGCAAAATTGCCCAACTTAGTGAAAGTTTAGGTTCACACCTTGACAATATTTCATTAGGTTTAAATAGTAGCACACATGAATTTAAAGAACAGGAAGAAAACCAGTATGATGTGCATCATGGTACAAATAATACAAGTCCCTCTGTAGAAATCATAGGGTATTCAATGGAAAACAAAGAAGGCTATAATGGATCGGAAGAGAGATACACATTTCCACATGACAAAGGCGTACACAAAGTGGAAAAAGACATTGAAACATTATTCAATAACACGGGTAATGATATGGTTTTTGAAACTTGGGGGATGAACAACAGCTTTGTGTTTCTTGAAAACAGCACAGTTGAAAAGAAAGACCTGGATGGCAAACCTCTAAGGTCTAAAAGGTCAATTAACCTGGAAATTCATTTAGCACAAACAGATGATCATGTGGAAAGAGAAGATGAGTTTTTAAATAATGGAACAGAAAATGTGTTTAATATAAGCTCTACAGATAAGGCGCAGTCTAACTCTTCGATGGACACTCAAGAGTCTGACATGGATGTATCCCTTGGTGCAAAGAACGAAGAATTGGAAAACTATAATGTGTTGGCTGAGAGTACGAGAGATCTTTTAAATGGAAGTGAATCTGACCATTCTGACAGCTGGATAGTTGGAAATCAAACACAAAACCTTCAGACTGAAACAAGAGGAACAGAATTTAATACTACTGTAGGAGTTCACATCAACGAAACTGAGACAACGTCTTCAGATTCCGAAAACTATGGAAATAATCTGTCAGAAAGATCAAATTCCACAACTTTGTTTATACCTGAGGAGTTTAAATTAGTAAATAGAACTTTACCAGAAACACATTCAGAAAATTTGATAACAGAAAGCCTATCTGTTGCTATCAATAATAGCCTTTCTAGGCCATCCGAAAATATAACTCAGAATTCACTTGCAGTCAATCTGGACTATGACTTAGATTCACAAGAGGAAAATCCTGAAAAAAATAAAATAGCAGAGGAGGTGGTTATTTATTTAAAAAATAAAACAAATAATGGTAGCAGATATGGGACAATCACCCCTTTGGTTGATCATTCCAAGGACTATTGGGAATATGAGGGTAAAAGTAAACCTGCTCAAATTGAAGTCCCCAATGAGCTGGTCAAGTACACAGAAGAGAAACCACAGGAAATGGATTTAAATGCAGTCATTCCTCCTTCAAAAGCAAAACCCCAAAGGAAACCTAAATCCAATTTGAGAATTGAAAGAAAGAGGAAATCACAAAATGGAACTTTAACTTCAACAAGTATCACAAATCTAGGCTCAGCAATTGCACCTAGAGGGCATAAACCCAAAGGTTTCGGGCCTAGAGGGCTGAGTCCTGTTGCCAAGGAAGACCAATCTTGGAGAAGTATTGTCATTGGTGTTCCAAGAGGTGACTTTAATGACTATGATCTGTTTGCACCAGAGGACAGTAACAACAAGGATATGAGGAGTTTAGACCCAGAGGTACCAGACAGTTATGAATGGGTAGAATATAAAGATCCCTACACTACTAGTGGCAAAAGCTTTAGTAGTCTAGATGATGTGACACAATATTACTCAAACAAGGACAAAGGCAACACCCGAATGTACTTCATCGCAGCAGAGGAAGTGCCATGGGATTACGCTGGATACAAAGGAGCAAGGTAGATATATATGTTCTTGTACAATGCATCAATTTTCATTTGTAACTAAATTAAATTGAATTAAAGTTTTTTAAAATAAATACCTTGATATGTTTATAAAATTGTAAATGACTTTCTATTAAATGATGGCAGAAATAAAGTTCCCAAGTAAATGACATTCAGTTATTGTTGATTAAGACTGCGCTAAACGGTTGTACTAATCAGGGACCACTTAAGAATGTTTCTACTAATTTTACAGGCTGTGCTTTATTACCTAATTTAAACTTATTTCACTTTATTGCTGATTAAAAGAGAGAAACCAGCTAATGACAAATTCAGAGCTGTCATTTTCTGCTTTCCAGAGTGCAGATTGGATCATTTAAATGTTTTTCTTCTGATAATATCTAGCTTGTTTTAGAACCTCTCCTTTTTGGAAATCTTTTAATTCTGCTTTTTATTAGACTTCAATGTGTTCCTTCAACAGGAGGGTTGAAGAAAGCAATACAGACAAAAGGGACATGCAGTTCAAAAAAGTGGTCTTTCGACGTTACCTAGATGGAACATTTACAAAGCCAGACATTAGAGGAGAAATAAACGAGCACCTTGGATTGCTCGGTCCTGTCATCAAAGCAGAGATTCATGACACCATTGCGGTAAGCTAATAATAAATGGGGTTAAATTACCTTTAAATGAAAATCAAAAAGTGAAAACATTGGCCAAAGGGGTGACAGCCATGTCTTATTAGGTAGCCTGGTGACAGCAGGTTCATAAGTTTGTAGAAAGGTTTTGTGTCTTTAAGAACTTTGGAGTTTATCTGCAAACAACTAAGGAAAGCCCTTTTTCTACTATATTTATAGGAAAAGAATATGTGTTGAACAAGAAAAGTCATAAAACGTCACTGAAAGTAGGTCAGAGACCTGAACCTGCTACAGAGTACCAGCTTACTGTGTCAGAAGTCAGTTATGCCATTTACTACAGAAAGCCCTCTTCTGCACTATGGTTTCTTCTTTCAGTAAGAATAATTTATAACAACTGATTGCAATTCAAGTTACAGTTAAGAGATGGCCACTTAGGAACTACAAACAGACTTGCTCAAATAATGTTCCTTTTTGGCTTTATTATTGACTAGCTCACTCGGTTTATAGTATATCGTAGACTATTAGTCTAATGTTTAGATCTAAGTGTAGAAGCGTTATCTAATTAAAAACAATTCAACAGAATGTAACTGCAGTTTACAACACCTTTGAGGTCACTCGCAATATGCTCACTCAAGGACATCATTTTCAACATGAAAACACACCTGTCAGGTAAAAAGTAAAATGCATTGAATTCCAACAGATGGCGTACACAACTGAAACTATACTCTAATAATGGAAATTTTAAATAAGAAAATAAAAAAGGCTGATAGAGGAAGTTGTATTTCCATTAGAGCCTATTGAATGAAGTAGCTGATGGTAAGACTGTGTGGAGCCTCAAACTGAAAACAGACAAAGTGTTGTTACAAGATTTGGGATGCCTTAGGCTATCCTTTTAAATGATAGTGTTGCAAGTAAAAAACACAAGCTGGGTCAATGATGAATTTTCTTGCTCTTGTGTTGGCCAACAAATGATGAGGACTTCCTGTTTTGGAGGATTATTTACGGTGACAGACTGGAAGTTGAGGACAGGGAGGATTGGGCTTGTAGTAATGTCACAAGTCATCTAGCTGGTCAGTTTCTTATTAGCTGAGGATGAAAGAAGAAAACATGTGAGCTACCTGCAACTACTTCACCTATGTGCCCTTCACCTAAGACACATAAACTCCTTCACATGTGATAATGGAAATCTCCTGACATTTACAGAAACTACTGTAAATCAAAATAAGTCAGCTTGAAAAATGCAGTATGTTCTCTTTTAGTGTGCTTCTAATTATTGTCCATTTTAACTGAATGCAAGTAACTGTGTAAAGAAAATCGAACACCAAGGTAGAAGAGAACAATGATAGACATTGATATAAGACATACTTTTAAACTGACATGGAGTTTTCTTCTCCTGTTTAATGCATTAAGTCACAGTCAGATCTTATGGAGTAAAGGAATGGTTTACATTTGAACAATATGATATGATCCATCACATGCATAAGATAATAATTTTCATCTGTTTTTACAGATAACATATTCTAGTACTGAAGCATTGAACTATGTGTAGTATTTTTATTTACAGTCATATGAAAAAGTTTAGGAACCTCTCTAAGCCTGCATAATAATCTACTCTACTTTCAACAAAAATTATAATAGTGGTATGTCTTTCATTTCCTAGGAACATCTGAGTACTGGGGTGTTTTCTGAACAAAGATTTTTAGTGAAGCAGTATTTAGTTGTATGAAATTAAATCAAAGGTGAAAAACTGGCTGTGCAAAAATTTGGGTCCCCTTGTAATTTTGCTGATTTGAATGCATGTAACTGCTCAATACTGACTACGTGCAACACCAAATTGGTTGGATTAGCTCATTAAGCCTTGAACTTCATAGACAGGTGTGTCCAATCATGAGAAAAGGTATTTAAGGTGGTCAATTGCAAGTTGTGCTTCCCTTTGACTCTCCTCTGAAGAGTGACAGCATGGGATCCTCAAAGCAACTCTCAAAAGATCTGATAACAAAGATTGTTCAGTATCATGGTTTAGGGGAAGGCTACAAAAAGCTATCTCAGAGGTTTAAACTGTCAGTTTCAACTGTAAGGAATGTAATCAGGAAATGGACGGCCACAGGAACAGTTGCTGTTAAATCCAGGTCTGGCAGGCCAAGAAAAATACAGGAGCAGCATATGCACAGGATTGTGAGAATGGTTACAGACAACCCACAGATCACCTCCAAAGACCTGCAAGAACATCTTGCTGCAGATGGTGTATCTGTACAAAATTCAGCACAATTTGCACAAAGAACATCTGTATGGCAGGGTGATGAGAAAGAAGCCCTTTCTGCATTCACACCACAAACAGAGTCGTTTGTTGTATGCAAATGCTCATTTAGACAAGCCAGATTCATTTTGGAACAAAGTGCTTTGGACTGATGAGACAAAAATTGAGTTATTTGGTCATAACAAAAAGCACTTTGCATGGCGGAAGAAGAACACCGCATTCCAAGAAAAACACCTGCTACCTACTGTCAAATTTGGTGGAGGTTCCAGCATGCTGTGGGGCTGTGTGGCTAGTTCAGTGACCGCGACCCTTGTTAAAGTCGAAGATCGGATGAATTCAACCCAATATCAACAAATTCTTCAGGATAATGTTCAAGCATCAGTTACAAAGATGAAGTTAAGCAGGACTTGGATATTCCAACAAGACAATAACCCAAAACACAGTTCAAAATCTACAAAGGCATTCATGCAGAAGGAGAAGTACAATGTTCTGGAATGGCCGTCACAGTCCCCTGACTTGAATATCATCGAAAATCTATGGGATGATTTGAAGCAGGCTGTCCATGTTCAACAGCCATCAAATGTAACTGAACTGGAGAGATTTTGTATGGAGAATGGTCAAAAATACCTCCATCCAGAATCCAGACACTTATCAAAGACTATAGGAGGCGTCTAGAGGCTGTTATATTTGCAAAAAGAGGCTCAACTAAGTATTAAAGTAATATCTCTGTTTGGGTGCCCAGATTTATGCACCTGTCTAATTTTGTTATGATGCATATTGCATATTTTCTGTTAATCCAAAAAATTTAATGTCACTGCTGAAATACTACTGTTTCCATAAGGCATGTCATATATTAAAAGGAAGTTGCTACTTTGAAAGCTCAGCCAATGATAAACAAAAATTCAAAGAATTAAGAGGGGTTCCCAAACTTTTTCATATGAGTGTACTTATTTGACTGACACCTTTATCCAAGGCAACTTGCAACATTTATGATACAATTGGTTACATTTCTTTTTGGTTTTCCAGGTGAAGTGACTTGCTCATGGTCACACTGTGTCAGTAGCGGGATATAAACCACTAACCACAGGGTTTGAAGTCCACAGCCTTAACCATTACGCCACACTGCCTCATGTTTCACTTCATAGAAAACATAACTAACCGGTAAACAAGCATTGAAAAAGCCCAACCTTCTACCTTTCTGACAAATAGACTCATTATACCAAAGCTTACGTCTATACCTCAAGTGACTATTTATTTATTGCTAGGAGTTATAATCATTTATGTTTTTGTAAAAAAGGTTTTTCTATGTTGGCATAAAGAATATAAAAAAAAAACCCTTGAAAGCTTACTTCTTCCCAATGATACTCTATTACTTTTTGAACTGTTGGAAAGTTAGTGATTTTAATTTATCCACCCACAGGCCTGGCAAAATAATGTAGGAAAGAGGAAGACAATTTTAACTTGGTTAATTAATTATCAGTTTTGCCTTTGGTAATGCCAGTAATTATTAAATTATTTGGTACAGCTCCTACATTATTTGCCATGCCTTTCTCTATAGGAAGTGGGTCACCTGCTGTTAGACTTACAGCAAGGTAACTGAAGTACTCTTGTTTAAAGAAGCAGAATTATATAATTTATTGATAAACACAAGGATTATAGAAATATGATAACTGCATACTGTTTATATATTAATAATGCAAGACAGACAAACATGTAAAACAGAAGAGGTTTCCTTGCTGTTTAAAGTTCTAATTTACCTTGCCACAGATGACTGGTTTATGATACCAAGTCTTTAAAAATGATGTCTGATGTTGTGTGGAGTTGTTGCTGTTATTGGTCCGGGTTCAAGTAGAGTATTTATCTTGCATTGCTTTTCTCAGTTAGACTCTTTGCCGAGTCCTCTGCAGCTTCTTAGGGAAATGCATTACACGTTCTGGCACAAGAGTTTAGATGCTGAAACTCCCTTGTGGAACTAATTCATGTTCTCAGACAGGGCTCAGTCACTGGCATAGAGCTTGGCTTGGCATTTGGCTTCCCAAAGAGTGAGCAGCTCTTAACCTTCCTGGTTTCATAGAACATGCAGGTTTCAGAAGGTGCACAACATTTCAGAGAGATGAATGCAGCTAGTTTGTAGAGGCAGTTTGACCTCTGGTGATTGGATAAAAGTCACTTCCAGTTACAGAGTCAGTGCCTCCTCATAGGTCTGTTATTTTGTCCACAAAAGTTACCAATCATTGAATTGTAGCTCTTTGTTTTGTCCATTTGGCACCTCTGTGTCTCCAGGACTCTGCAGAGATGTCAGTTCAACCCTGATTTTAAGCTTTATTATCAGATGAAGTATAAGGCTGACCAGGAATGTTATGAGCTGTAGTTAAGCCATTTTCTCAGCAATGCAGGTTGGGGGGTTGAAGCTGGATTTCTGCATCCCTATTAAACCTGCTGTTTTAATAGGCCTTGTGTGCCTCTAAAAGCCTAGCAGAACTACAACAACATTAATCTCTATAACACGTTTTCATGCAAATGATGTAGCTCAAAGTGCTTTATAAGATGAAGAAAGTATACAAATTTATACAAATGCTAATTAACAAAGAATAAAGTAAGGTCCAATGACCAGGGAAGATAGAAAGAAGAAAAAATAAATTAAATCTGCAGGGGTTCCAGGCCACGAAGACCATCCAGCCCCCTCTAGGCATTCTACCTAACATCAATGATCTCAATCAGTCCTCATGGTTTTCAGGCTTCACATGGAAGGACTTGATGATGACGGTCATGTGGACTTCTTGCCTTCAATCCATCAATGTAGGGACAGCATGGTACCTTGATCAGATGGTGATGGTGCAGATCGGCACCACAGAAAACCAGAAAAAGAACAGCAGAGAAAGTAGGGGTTAGTATCGATTTTGGAGACATGAAGAAAAGATAATTAAATACATATACAGAATATCAGATGTATACTAAAATGAAGCTATGAGAAAGCCATGTTAAAGTAATGGGTATTAGCCTGGCGAATTTCTGCCGGTAAACTATTCCAGATTTTAACGAACAGGCAATTCTCACTTTGTCATACAGAACTGTAAAAGTGTAATGTTGGAAAAAGTAAACAAAATGACTTTTCATTACATGATGTCGTACAGCAGAGACAAGTGGAAAAGCACCCCTTGGTGTAATGAAAACAGCATGCTTCTCCCTATTACTTTCCTCACTCACAAACAGCAATGTGTTGCCAACCAAACATTAGATACAAACAGCAAGAGTTCTAGCTTTGTATCTTATTATAAGCACAGGCAAATAGCTTCTTGTAAGGTAAACATGAGAACTGGAAGGAAAGGCAGACAAATTCAAGAAGGCAGACACCAGTGCATAGTAATAAAACTGATGAAAGACCAACTTTACCTGTCCACAATACACCAGAAGTGTGCTACAAGCAAAGGCAATGCTGACTCTATACAGTTTGTTTGTCCATCCTTGCATTTTCTGAGCCCATTTTTACCATAGTAAAACTCCAGAAATCTGAAATGTAACCCAGCAGCTTCAGGATCGAGGCAGGGACAAACCTTCTATTAGACACTCTTACTGTACTAAGAAATTAAGTAATTTTATACCTAAAGATGTGCATACAGTAAGTGCATTATGGATGGTTAAGATATGGTGGTTAGTGTTACCAACAGCCTGTACTATACAGCCATACCACAAAACAGATAGCAAAACGAAACAAAATCTTTCCATGTTGAATATACTGTGTATTCAGAGAGTATGCAGACCTCTTCACTTTTTGCACATTTTGTCATGTTGTAGATTTAATTTAAGTAGGTAAATTTGCCATTTTTTCCCCATAAATCTACACTCAATAATCCAAAATGACAAAGTGAAAACATGTTTTCCAGAAGGTTTACAAGTTTATTAAAGATCAAAAACTGAAATCTCTCATTCACATAAGTATTCAGACCCTTCATTCAGTACTTTTTAGAAGTCCATTTGCCAGCAATTGCAGCTTCAAGTCTTCTTTGGTAAGTCTTTTCAAGCATTGCACACCTTGATTTGAGCAGTTTAGCCCAGTCTTCCTCTCAAGTTCTGTTAGATTGAATGGGAAGTGTCTATAAACTAACATCTTGAGGTCTCCCCACAGATGTTCTATGGGGTTTAAGTCTGGGCTTTAGCTGTGCCACTCAAAGACAGTCAGAGACTTGTTCTGAAGCAACTCCAACATTATCTTGGCTGAATGCTTCTGGGCATTTTTGTGTCAAAAGCTGAACCTTCACTCCAATCTGAGGTTACATGCACTCTGGAGCAGGTTTTTTTCCAAGGACTTTGGATGCATTTACCTTTCCCTCAGTTGTGACCCAGGCCTTTGTTGCCCCATTACTTAGTATGGCCAGGCAGCTAACTCTACAAAGTGTCCTGGTGGTTCCAAACTTCTTCCAGTTTACAAGTATAGAAGCTGTGATGCTTATGGGAACACTCAAGGTTTTAGAAATGGTTTTATATCCTTGCCCTGATCTATGCCTCACCATAATTTGATTGTAAAGGTCTACAGAGAATTCCCTGGACTTCATGTTTTGGTGTTATCCCTGACATGCAGTGTGAACTGTGGGAACGTATATAGATAGGTGTGTATACCTTTCTAAATGATTTCCAGCCAATTCATTTTGCCACAGTTGGACCCCAATGAAGTTCTAGACACGTTTAATGGAGAATTAAAGCAAACAGGCTACACATGACCACAAGTTTGGAGTGCCATAGCAAAGGGTCTGAATACTTATAGAAATGAGAGATTTCAGTTTTTGATTTTGAATAAATTTGCAAACCTTTCTAAAAACAAGTTTTCACTTTGTCGTTATGGGTTACTGAGTGTGGATTCATTGGCAAATTTATCCATAATACACAATAAAGTGTGCAGAAAGTGAGGCGGTCGGTGTCCTTTCTGAATCCATTGTTGATGTATCCTGCTTATTTTTTAGAGGTGTGGTCCAAATTATACTCTGTAAGTTGAGAAGGTTGCCATATTGTAGCATTGCAGATACTGTTAGTTTATATTGCAATAATGCATTCTAAATACACTGCTGTATCTCTCCAGATTGTTTTCAAAAACCTTGCCACAAAGCCCTACTCTTTACATGCACATGGAGTTTCTTATATGAAGTCAATGGAAGGAGTAGGCTATGAGGATGACTCTCCACCAAACTATAAAAATGATGACGCTGTTCTTCCAGGACATAATTATACCTACATTTGGAACGTGAATTCCAAAGTGGGGCCTAAGTCAAAGGATACACCCTGTCGGGCCTGGGTCTACTATTCAGGTGTCAACCCAGTAAGTATCTCTGTCCTCTCTATCTCCCTGTCTATCTTGCTTAATGAAAGATTTCAGAATTTAGTAGCTTTTATCTATTATTATCTTAGATTAGACTAGTTGTAGTTTTATTTAATGTGTAGTTCACAGCAGAATATTTTAAGCATGTGTCCATTGAGGTGCACTAAACACAGAAGGCATAAGAGACTGTGTCCTTCATAACAGTCACTGAGATCATTGAAACTTATTGAAAGTATGCCCTGCCTTACACTAATATGTAGTTCAGAAGTGTACCCATAATACTTTAACAACTTTAAGTCCCTTGCTCATCTTTTCACTTTCAGTATTTGCTGCCAGATGTCATCCACTGAGCCATGCTCATCCCCCCTTTATAATTTTAAACATTTATATATATAATTTATATATATATATATATATATATATATATATATATATATATATATCCATCCATCCATTTTCCAACCCACTGAATCCGAACACAGGGTCACGGGGGTCTGCTGGAGCCAATCCCAGCCAACACAGGGCACAAGGCAGGGACCAATCCCGGGCAGGGTGCCAACCCACCGCAGGACACACACAAACACACCCACACACCAAGCACACACTAGGGCCAATTTAGAATCGCCAATCCACCTAACCTGCATGTCTTTGGAATGTGGGAGGAAACCGGAGCGCCCGGAGGAAACCCACGCAGACACGGGGAGAACATGCAAACTCCACGCAGGGAGGACCCGGGAATCGAACCCAGGTCCCAGGATCTCCCAACTGCGAGGCAGCAGCGCTACCCACTGCGCCACCATGCCGCCCTATATATATATATATATATATATATATATATATATATATATTTATTTATTTATTTGCAGTTGGAGATCCACAAAGGGAGAAAAAACTAATCACGTATCATAAAATAGTTTTATTCCTGAGCTTTCAGGAATATATATATTGTCAGAAAAACGAGACATACTCAGATAAAGGTTTGGGGCAGCCACCCGTATAATATGGTATCCTGGCTGCAAAGTCGTTTTTTCATCAAATAAACAGCACTGATGTGCATACAACTGAGTCCAAAACAAGACTGAGGAATTAGGAAAAAGGGGCAGGCTTTTAAAGGGGAAGACAGGAAGTGAGGTCATAAGGATCAGGCCCATGTTCTTTAGCCATTGGTTCGAGCCTGGACGTGACATCAGAGGGGCCGGAGCCGGTAAGGTCTCCTTCCATTGGCTCGGTCCCGGAAGTGACATCAAGAGAGCCAGATGGAATCTCCCGGGAATGGTCTATAGGAAAGAGAGAAAAAGAGTCAGTGCACTCTGCCAGCTCCCGGCATGCCTCAGAACTGCCGTCACTCAAGCCCTTTAGCTGCCTCCCATGCGCATGTGTGTGACAATATATATATATACATATATATATAAATATATATATATATATATATATATATATATATATATATATATATATATATTTTTTTTTTTTTTACTCATCTTTGGAATTTCTGAATTCACTTTCATGTTTACAGAGATGTGGCGAATTGTAGCGTACCTTAGCTTCATGAGGCTGAAACAAGAACCAACCTAGTAAACTGCCAGGCACGCACATGCATACGTCTACAGTCTTCCAACAAATTGAAACAGAATGTCCTTGGGATTTAGGGGGAAACTGGAAAACAGGGAGAACATTGTAAACTCCACATAGACAGTAACTGAGCTGCACTAACAGAAAGATGCTATAAAAATAATACCTTTTTCTACTTTTTCTTATATTCTTATCAAGATATTTTCTTGTTCACTGTAATATATAAGCATGCTTTATGTAAATGCATATAAAGCTAGTACACAGAAGTGAAATGTGCTTAACTCAACATTCGTTTTCTTTTTTTTAATTTTTAGAAAAAGGATATTAATTCAGGGTTGATTGGACCATTGCTGATTTGTCATGAAGGATTCCTGAAAGAAAATATAAAAGATGCAAGGGAGTTTTTTCTGCTTTTCATGACATTTGATGAAAACGAAAGTTGGTACTTTGAGGAAAATATGAAAAGCATATATAAAACTAATATTATCAAGAATGACCCAGAAACGAGAAGCAAGAACATATTTCATGGTACTGTATTTTGTTGCATTCATTATTTGATATTAATTTTAACCTAATGCTGCAAGGAAATGATCATATCTTGATTTAGAAATTATTTTCTGTGATCTTGTACTGGGATATGTGGGTTCAGAAAATGAATAGAGGTGTGGATAGATAGTTTAAATAGAATTGGGATGAATAATTTAGGAATAATTGTGTATAATATACACAAGATATATTATAGATCATTTCCAACCACGTAACATAGAATATTGTTTTAGTTTAATAACCTGAGAGTTCATTGACTACCAATGGAAGTCTTTTTCATGAATTCTAGTATTCTCACCACATCAGCGCACTAGTCTATTTGCAAGCTTTTGGCTTGGAAAGAAATTGTTGGTTTCTTTTGTGGAACAGATTTCCTGGCCACTTTGAATAATTCATAAGATTTTAACCATAAACACATACCGTATAAACTGTGGATTGTTTATTATTATTAATTATTTTCGTTCAAATTATTAATTTCACTTAAATAATATTATTTGCCACAATGTCTTTACTTCAACATAAGATGACATTTCAGCTAGGTTTTATTGGTTTTTAATACACACTACACTTATTTATGTATATGCATATGCCTATACAATGGAAGTTTTCATTTCTTATTGTTATACAACATTGAATCACAATGGAGTTAATGTGTCTTTTTTGACACTGATCAATAGAAGAAGACTCTTTAATTTCAAAGTGAAAGTAGATCTTTGTGATTTGGTCTAAATTAATTACAAATATAACGCCAAAAATAATTGATCAGCATTCACCACCAATAAGAATTATACACCTAAATCATCACTGGTGCATCCAATTGCTTTTAAAAGTCACCTAATAAGTTCAATGGATATCACATGTCTGTAGTCAAGGAATTTCATTTGATTGTATTAAAACTTTCCCTTGTCTGAGAGGTCCATCTTGTGGCGAGTCAGTATGGTGGCCTAACTTAGACAATAAAAACAAAAGTTAGAGGATGGAAACAGGAAAATGCCCAAGTCACTCAATATGCCTTGGGATCCAGTTAAATCATTCATTAAGAAATGGAAAGATTATGAAACAGCTGTAAAACTGCCTAGAGCAGTGTCCACAAAAACTGAGTGATCATGCAAGGGGAAGACTAGTGAGGGAAGTCACAACAGACCTGTGATAACATCTGAAGGACTTACAAGCTACAGCGGATCAGACTAGAGAAACTGTCAATACAACAACTGTTGCCTGGGTGCTTCACCATTCACAACTTTATGGGAGAGTGGGAGAGAGAAAAAAAAGCATAAGGCACATGGAAGACTCTGAAGTCATCTATAAGAAGGTTCTATGGCTTAGTCTTAGCCAAACATTTAACATTATCAAAATCACACCATTGTAAAACATGGTGGTGGAAACATCATGTTGTGGGGATGCTTCTCGGCAGCAGGCCCTGGAAGGCTTGTTCTGTATCAATATTGCTTAACTCAGTGTTTCATAGACTGCCATCAGTGGGCTATTCTTTATAATGTTAGTGGGCTGCAAAGTGGTGTTCATTGAATCACATACAGGTTGTCTGATCGTTGCTGCAAGGTATATTTTTGACCCAACAGCTTTGATGATTTGTCTGCGATTCACGAAGGGAGACCCATCCTCACTCTAATGATTGTCTTTGATTATTCCAGTTGGTCGGGAAGACACTTACATGTGAAAAAGTGGGTCACAATATCAAGAAAGTTTGAGAAACATTGGTTTATCTTATACTTTCCTGGTAAACATTCAAAGTTATTGTACATAATTTAAGTTGCTTTAAAAATATCTATTAAATTAAACCTATGGTGAGGACTAAACATGTACAAATTATTACAATGCAACATTTAGTATATTCATTTACTTCATTTGTGAGACATGAACACATGCATCATGTTACTCCATTGAGTTACAGTGCTTTAAGTTTTCTGGTCTCAAGGAGCAAAAAGCCACTTAACTGGAGAAAAATAATATATGAGTGCAGTTAGCCTGCCTAATTAACTAATTTCAGGTCATTTAATCTGCATTTCACATATGTATATCACTTAGTACACACGGAGAACGATGTTTTTAAGCACCCCTTTCATTTGAAGGCTGCAGTATACATGCAACAGTCTCATAAGTGCTTCATGTTTTGCAGATACATCATGAGTAAAAAAAAAGTCATAATATTAATTTTAATGTAGCGAAGCGTTGTGCCAGCGCATGTGGCTCATAAGGATTTAAGCTACATTTCCTGGCTGATTTCATGGCTCACTATCTGAACATGTTCTTGCTCTCCCAGGCATCAGTTCTACACTGAAGACAAAATGGTTGTACAGATGCCTCCCTTTTACAAAGTGCATCTGCATTAGAATTTGATGGTTCTTATATTTAAATAACAGTTGCCTGGGTATCACTATTTTTTTCTTGCTGGCTTAAGTTCTTCATGTTACCGTAATAATACCATAATAACATATAAAAAAGTGTTTACAAACAAGTAACACCTATAATCATTAACCTAATTCGTGTGTTGACTAGGGGTTCCAAAGCACTAAGTCCCAAAAACGGTTCCAAAAATGCCCACTGGGCTATTTACTGTCAAACCTCAGCTAGTAAAGAGGGCAAACACAGGATAAAAAGTTTATTTTTACAAAAAATGATCTGTCACACTATGAAGCTCTGAAGACCACAAAGGCATAAAAGAGCTGCCAGAAAAGGAATTCAAGGCAAATAGAAGTCCTAATTCAAGTATACAAGAATATTCAAATACAAGCCCAAGTCCAAGAATAGTTGAAATAGAAAGCGAGGTCAAAAATCCAGTAAATCACTAAGAACACAAAAATCACAAAAGGCACAAGAACTCATCACTCCTCAGATCAATTGAAATGAATCACCAGGAACTGTGGAAGACCCTCTGAATTTATAGGGTGGAGGGCAGATTCTGGTGGTGATTGGCAGGTGACCCCGTCTTTTGGAAGACCATCATAAAACATATGGAACCTAAAAAAGGCAGCTTACATACATAAAGAAAATAAAGAATAATACACATAATCAACATAAATAAGAGAATCAAGAATTAACAAATGAGGTCATATTTGAACCCCAGCCAGGAGAAGAGTACTGGCTGAGATATAACATTTGCATGTTTACTTATTTTTTATTTGAATAGTCAAACCCTATTTTTTGGATAATTTGAAAACCCTAGTAAGTATCCGTCTCAACTAGAGCTGTAACAGATAAAATTAATAAAACTTTTGAAATGGGGTTTATAAGGTTGGTCTGGGTGGGTGACCAATAAGATATGCTTTTATGGGGGTTCAAAATCTCTAGTGGCACTCCTCATGCTAAGTACAATAAGACTGAGGTAAGTTTTGGTTCAAGTAGCAAGTCTCACCCATCTTCTTTTAATTATCTTAATCTTCATAATCCAGGATGTCCAGTGCAAGGCATAATCACACAACCAATTAATTCTGGGAGTCACCAGTTATCCACATCTTTGAGATATGGGTAGATACAAAACACAACACTATGTAGCCATGGTGAAGGTCTGTAATCTACACAAAGGCAGAGGCTAGGCCAGGACAGAACCAAGGTCTCCGGAAGCTATGCTTTCAACTTTACCATATGCTACACATGAAGGTAGTCATTTAGAGAAACATACTTCTCACTTAACTTCAGTCAAAAATAATTTGAATTTTCCTGTTGTTTCAGCTATTAATGGCATCGTTTACAGTTTGAAGGGTCTAAGGATGTACGCCAATGAGCTTGTAAGATGGTACTTGATCAATATGGGCAGCCAAAAGGACCTTCACTCTATTCATTTTCATGGGCAAACTTTCCTTGACAAGCAAGGTAAAGACTATCGACTTGGTGTCTACCCACTTCTACCTGGTGAGTAAATATTGTTGTGTTACATAAAAAAGATAAATGAGGATGTGTTGCTTTCATTTATTTAAATTTAAGTGTCTATAGCCTCATTGCATTCTCTCATAGCTATCAAACATATGCCTGTTCCAGTGGCGGCTGGTGAAAAAAATTTGGGTGGGATCACAGTTTTTTGGGAGACAAAGTGAAGCAGCATTTATCTATTATATAGTGCCTTTCACATCTGTCTGGTCATTCCACATGCTCTCGTGGTCCTCATTATAGTGTCAATACACATCTTTGTCTGTCCAGTACCAGACCCATAGGTCAAATCCAGGCTAAAATGTATTATATTCTTTCCACTATGCTGCCCAATTTAATGCCAGCTTTCCCATTTCTACTGAACTCCAGAACTTCAGTTTATGACATCCATGGTTATTTTTTCCCATAACTTGCCTTATAAATGTGGAAAGGAACAGGTGCAACTGCCACTCAAATTTTATACTACACCTGTCTCTAATTGCTCAGTCCTCTGCCAGCTTGCCCAGTTCCCCATTCTGCTAAAACCCACACTATAATGTGCACATCCCCACCTCTGTAATCTTCCAATAACGTGTACTTCCATCCATCCTATAACACATCCATAGCATAAATCCAAACCAAATCTGCCTCTTATAATAGAATGCCCAGTCCTTGGTCATTTCCACCGTATTCCATCAGATCAAATTACATCTTGCCTGAAGAAGGGGCCTGAGTTGCCTCAAAAGCTTGCATATTGCAATCTTTTTAGTTAGCCAATAAAAGGTGTCATTTTGCTTGACTTATCACTACACTGTATTCCATAAATCCACATCATACAATCACTAGTGCTGTGACTTTTCTCAAGTCTTGCATCCTGTCGCCCTGATGTCACATGTGATGAAGACCATGGAGTGGCTGCTGCTTCACCACCTGAGGCTACAGGTCCACCATGCCCTCGACCCTCTGCAGTTCGCATACCAGGAGAAGGTGGGAGCGGAGGATGCCATCATCTATATGCTACACCGATCCCTCTCCCACTTGGACAGAGGCAGTGGTGCAGTAAGAATTATGTTTCTGGGCTTCTCTAGCGCCTTCAACACCATCCAACCTCTGCTCCTCAGGGACAAGCTGACAGAGATGGGAGTAGATTCATACCTGGTGTAATGAATCGTGGACTATCTTACAGACAGACCTTGGTATGTGCATCTCGGGAACTGCAGGACTGACATTGTGGTCAGCAGCACAGGAGCGCTGCAGGGGACTGTACTTTCTCCGGTCCTGTTCAGCCTATATACATTGGACTTCCAATACAACTCGGAGTCAGCCACTTGCAAAAGTTCGCTGACGACACTGCTATCGTGGGCTGCATCAGGAGTGGGCAGGAGGAGTATAGGAACCTAATCAAGGACTTTATTAAATGGTGCGACTCAAACCACCTAAAACTGAACACCAGAAAAACCAAGGAGTTGGTGGTGGTGGATTTTAGGAGGACTAGGCCCCTTATGGACCCCATGATCATCAGATGTGACTGTGTGCAGATGGTGCAGACATATAAATACCTGGGAGTGCAGCTGGATGATAAATTGGACTGGACTGCCAATACTGATGTTCTGTGCAAGAGAGGACAGAGCTGACTATACTTCCTTAGAAGGCTGACGTCCTTCAACATCTGCAATAAGATGCTGCAGATGTCCTATCAGACGGTTGTGGCGAGCGCCCTCTTCTACGCGGTGGTGTGCTGGGGAGGCAGCATTAAGAAGAAAGACGCCTCACGCCTGGACAAACTGGTGAGGAAGGCAGGCTC
This sequence comes from Erpetoichthys calabaricus, assembly GCF_900747795.2. Lineage (NCBI taxonomy): Eukaryota > Metazoa > Chordata > Cladistia > Polypteriformes > Polypteridae > Erpetoichthys > Erpetoichthys calabaricus. Next base: position 122,176,052 of record NC_041397.2, on the reverse strand, counting down.
TATTGTTGGCATGGAGCTGGACAGTTTGACATCTGTGGCAGAGCGACGAGCGCTCAGCAGGCTCCTATCAATTATGGAAAATCCACTGCATCCACTAAACAGTGTCATCTCTAGACAGAAGAGCAGCTTCAGCGACAGACTGCTGTCACTGTCCTGCTCCACTGACATGAGGAGATCGTTCCTCCCCCACACTATGCGAATCTTCAATTCCACCTGGGGGGTAAACATTAACATTATACAAAGTTACTGTCTGTTATACCTGCATTTTTATCACTCTTTAATTTAATATTGTTTTTATCAATATGCTGCAGCTGGAGTATGTGAATTTCCCCTTGGGATTAATAAAGTATCTATCTATCTATCTATCTATCTATCTATCTATCTATCTATCTATCTATCTATCTATCTATCTATCTATCTATCTATCTATCTATCTATCTATCTATCTATCTATCTATCTATCTATCTATCTATCTATCTATCTATCCCAGTTTGTCATTTATCACACACCCAGAGTCATTCCCACCCTAATTTTATTCTACACCTAACCTTGTACAAGTTTGCCAGACTTACCTCACTTGGTCACAAATACACATTGTGAGATTCACAGACCCCCCCAGCATCTTAAAACATAGTTTTGGCCCCCAACTTGTCTTTTGCTACGCCCACAGGACAAGTCCTACCTACATTTTCTTCCATTATGATCAGGATATATGTATTTCTTTGAACACAAATATTGTCTCCTTCCTTACTGAAAATTTCTCAGTAACTTTCTGATTAAATTGATTCTTTTCACTAAGCCTACCAAAACAATTTAGCCTCATGCTATTGTCTAGAATCAGTTCATTTGTCAATTGTCAATCAATTGTCAGTGTTTCCCAACCTTTTTTCTTTGGTGGCACACTTTTTGAAACCAAAAACATCCAATGGCCCACCACTATTCTAATAACTACAAACATATTATATCTGATACATGTGCTCAGCTACCTGAAGGGGTGGTCCTACTGGAGAAGTCAGTAAAAAAGCAGCTCAGAGATCAGCGTTTGCAGATACAGCACTTAGTGACCACTTTGCTAGCATCTCCCAGCTGCTTCATTCCTTTGCCCTCCTGTCTTGAGAGACTCACTGGCAACTACACAACCAGACAGATGGACTCTAGCACCTTGGAGACACATCTGTAACAGAGCTATTGTGGAGCTGCTTATATCCCAGCTTCTCCAGAGCTGCGTCCCCGGAAAAATCTGAAAGCAACCAATTAAAAGGCAGCCTCAGGTCACCTGCTTGCCAAAAGTTGAAGGACTTACATAGACTATCATTGGGCTGACATCCTTCACTCAGAAAATATTCACACAGAAATAAAACAAATACAAGTCGGAACCAGTTTTTCATGGATGTTGACATGTGCTGACCCAAGGCACGTTGTACAAATAAACAAATTTGTTTCATGATTGTTTCGCATTACTTAATTAATTTAAGTGCTGTTTATAAAAACAAAAATTATTACTAATAACTTAACCATTTTATTAGATTGTTAAACCTGCAGCAACAGTCATATCCCAATACACACCAAATTCCATTCTCAAGAAAAAAAAACATCAGTTTATTAATTCACTTCTGAAAGGTCAGGAAATGGGACAGGGCAGAGTTTTGCAGCATTTTGTGACATTTTCATTCTCATAGTTAAACTATGAACAATTGAGAAAGGCCATTGTAGAGCAAATAAAACCAGTAGGAGTCAATCCAGATTAAGAAAAGGAGTGTTAGATTCTATACATTTTATTTTCTTGTATGATTGGCAAGCAAAGAGCAATATTTCATGTTTATCTACAATTAAAGGGAAATATTATAAACATTGAGAGACAGCAGAATATATAATATATAGTATATACATTGTATATACATTATGTACAAACATGTACTAACATTAAATATACATATATATATACATATATATATATATATATATATATATATATATATATATATATATATTATTTCTTTATTTCTTTATTTATTTATTTATAAAGCACTTTAAAAACAACCTCAAGGCTGACCAAAGTGCTGTACAAAGAAAAACAACACATAAAACACATAAGAGCTGAAGATATATATATTGTGATGGACGGCTGGTGTTTCAGTCTGGCTGGGATGTCTCTCAACTAAAAGAGAGAGCCTTTTTAGGACACTAAATCCCCCGGAACGTTAGATGGCAGCTCCCCTGGACGGAAATGGTTCCCCGGATTCCCGCAGGGCAGCATGGGAAATGGAGTCCGGTTCTTCAGCCCTGTTGGGTGCTGTGGGTGCCGCCAGGGGGAGTTCACCAAGATCCCGGGGACTATTTCGGTTACATCAACCCAGAAGTACTTCAGGGTCACATGGACGAAAGCCCATAGTACTTCCAGGATACTTGAAGAAGGCATTTGGCCCAGAGAAGGAATACTTCCGGGCCATGGACTTTAAAAGGACTCTGGGAAACCCAAGCAGATGGAGCCGGAGTTGGGTGGGAGTGTGACGGAGCTGCTGGGAGTTGGAGGATTGTATGATTTATTATTATTGATTATTGTATTGATTTATGATTGGAAGAATTGTGGAGTGTGCGGTGCTTTGTGCACTTTATAGAAGAATATTAAAGAAAGCATTCTTGGTGCTTTCAAAAGTGTGTCCTGGACATCTGTCTGGTGAGTTCAAGGGGCGCTATAGAGCGCTATATTCCACTATATATATATATATATATAGTGATAGGCACCCAGGCATCAGCCTGCCCAAACCCCGACACGATCACAAAAACACAGTCTTTTATCAGAATAAACTAAGGTTTTATACCTCCAAAAAAGTGTTACATATGCACAAAACGCTGGTTTCTCCCTTTCTACAATAAATCTCTCACCACTGCACTGCCCTCCGGCAGTCAAGTGTTGCCTCTCCACCACCCAGCTCCGACTCTCCTGAATAAGGGAGTGCGATCCCTTTTATTGCAGACCCGGAAGTACTTCCAGTGCCAGGGTGATTGCCCGATGGAAGTACTTCCAGGTCACACGGAAGTCCATTATTAGAGTAGAGAGCTTGTTTCCCTGGAACGACCTCTTGCAGCATCCTGTGACCCCAGCAGGGCTGCCCTCCCAGACTACATTTTCTGGCATGCCCTGCTGGCTTCCCACTGGGTGGGGATATCCGGGACTGCTGCCATCTAGCGTGCTGGGGCAATAACAGTTCCCTAGTGATCTCTCTACTAATATAGGGGCTGTCCGTCCATATATATATATATATACTAGGGGACTTTGCCCCCTGCTCGCTTCGCTCGCCCAAACCCCCGGGGCACGCTACCCGCCAGCCATTTCGGGTCTCTGCCACTCGTGATGTGAAGGGGGGACTGAATGCACGGTAAGGAGATGCGGATGCATCAGCTGCTGGCTTGCTGCTGCTGAGCTGCATGTTCTGCTTGTAGTGCTGCACGCCAGTCATTTAAACTTCTGTACAGCAGCTGTCGTTTTGTCTCACTGCCATGTCTTGCGGAACATTAAAACCAATCAGGTAAAAAAAATGTCAAAGGACTCTCATACTCTTTTTCTGACTTCTGATTGCAATTAAATTTATCTGGTGGATGAAAATTGTTTTGTTACCTTAAAGAAATACCCCACCCAAAATAATATTTTTATATGTTACTTATGCCATGTGGTTTGTAGTGCTCACCAAGAAAACATTTAATTGAATGTTTTTGTGGAGAACTGAGATAACAACATTTGTCATAGAACTGGCATCCATCGAGACCAACCCTGGGTTACAGCAAACAAAATATAAATGTCCGAGTTACTGACGTTGCATAATCCACATGTTAAGTAATCCAGGCATATGCTCAAAACATACAAAATGCATGCATTGTTTGCTAAAATATTGTTAAATAAATACTTCTAGAAAATCGGAGTAGTACATGCACAAGAGATATGTTTTACATGTAGCTGAGCGTTTGAATTAAAGACCTGCCCCTCTCCCTCATTCATTGGTTCTGTCTTCAATTAAAAAACTTGTTCCTGTGTAAATAAGATGAAAAATGATTGTCAGCCATCATGATAAATCATAAGTAAAAGACAAAAAGAAAAAACATTTTTGAGTGGAGTATTCATTTAAGGCATTTAGCTGCATGAGAAAAATCATACTATTGAAGCACAAATATTTTGACTTTGAATAGTTCTTTCTGACGTAAATGGGTATTACTGACTATGGGTTACTCACCAGGGGCCTCATGTATAACGCCTTGCGTAGAACTTACACTATAACATGGCGTAAGCACAAAAGCGAGAATGTGCGTACGCACAGAAAAATCCAGATGCAGGAATCTGTGCGCACGCAAACTTTCACGTTCTTCCACTACATAAATCCCGATCAGCGTGAAAAGTAACGCACGTGCACGCGCCTTCTGTCCCACCCCAACTCCTCCCAGAATTATGCCTCTTTGAATATGCAAATTGATATATATAGCCTTCTGTGAAAAGACAATGGGAAAAGCATGGGGGAAAATATAAGAATTTCATTGAATACCAAGTGGAGGCAAAGGAAAAATGTACTATTTGTTGGTTTAAACAGTGGTATAATCAACAAAAGAAAGTTGATCGAGTGACACAGCGTCGGAGAAACTCGAAAGCTCAAGTTCACAAAGTCGCACAGTGCCTGAAATAAAAAAGAAGTTGTCACATATCAAAGTCGGCGTGAAAAGGCGACTCGTAGCGGACCGTCTGAGTGTCATATGAAAGCTTATTAGGGTACAGAGAAAAAAAATAGGCACACAGTGGGAAAAAAGCACGAAATGTCAACTTTAATCTCAAAATTTACACTTTAATCACATAGTTTATTTTGTCATTAAAGTAGAACATCATAAACTTAATCTTAAAATCGTTTATTTTACTAGTTTCTCAAATCCCATCGTAACTAAAGTAGGACGTTAAATGCTTTGTTCTGTGTTTGATTTTCTATGTGCTCTATGTGTGTGAATCACTATGTGCTTCCGTTCTTTCTCTTTCTCCGACAGGACACAGAATCCATTACATTCGTGATATTACAGCTCTCTGAATAATCAAAATACTGAGATGTATACGTGATATCTTTTTCATGATGATAGGAATGAAAGCATGTTATTAAACATGGGAACACAGTGGTGCAGTGATTGTTCATATCTCACGCAAGAGGCTTGCTGCGCCATGTGCGACCTTCGATGAAATAATTTATTACAGAAGTACTGTCTCTTTCAAACGTACTAACCTCCAATTCCTGTCCTTTCTTTTCTTTCTCTAAATACCCAATCGCCACACAATCAGCTCTGTAATAGACGTTAAGCCATCTGTAAGCTTAGAACACCGATTCTTCAAAACTTTTAAGGAACATTGAAATATCTTCATAGTACATGTTTAATTATTCTATCCGTCTATCCTTCCAGTGTCGCATCAGCACCAGCAATAATACAACGCAAGGCAGGAGCTATCCGTGAACTAGCTAGCTCTGCGGCACCGTGTCCTCACATGTTTAATTATTAACAATACTGATTATTTAAATGAAGTTAAAGTTTTATCTGTATACTATAAGCAACATATTTTGCTGCATTTCATCTTAAAAATGATATCGTCATCATACACGCTTTATAAAGTGGTGCAGGTTGTGCAATATTATAACTGTAGTGCAAGTTTACAGTGGGGTAATTATACTTATAAGTACAAACACTTCTGCAAGGAGCACCTGATGGACTGATTGAGTGCGTTTATAGTTCTTGGGATGAAACTGTTTCTGAAACGCGAGGTCCGTACAGGAAAGACTTTGACGCGTTTTGCCGTGGCTGAGGTAGTGTGTGCTTGAAACTGTATACCGATAATTCTCTTTCCGATCAGCTGCTGCTGTGATTCCCCACTCAGATACAGTGATATAAATACTCCGAGTGGTGCAGTGAGAGTAATATGGAAAAAGATGATCCACTGTGGCAACCCTTAACGGGAGCAGCTCAAAGAAGAACAAGATGCAGTGAGAGTAACAACGCTAAAGCAGTTATGCTATTTGGAATACTATGGCTATTCCCTGGACCATTATATTGCTACAGGTTAATTACAATCAGATGCATTACACTAATAAACAATATGCAGTTAATTTCAGTGTATTTATAAAGCCGCATCAGGAATGTGAGTCTAAGAAAGAAAGGGTAACCACACAGGAACAGTAGCACTGCTTTGACGCTGGGTGCCACCAGTCTGCAAAACAGAGCGGAGAAATTGCGTACGCCAGGGTATGAGGTACTGTGGAAATGTGCGTGGCTTTACGCCAAGTTTAGGTTTTATGCATCGCGATTTGAGCGTGGAAACGTTCATATGCAACATTTCTGTGCGTACGCACCGTTTATACATGAGGCTCCTGGACAATTAGTCACTGTTTGTGTTTGGTTTGGTTCAGCAATTTGGCACTGACCTATGATTTGGATTTATCTCTAGGCACCTTTAGTACAATTGAAATGAAACCATCCAGACCAGGACTGTGGCTTCTAGAATCTGAAGTTGGTGAATACCAGAAAGCAGGAATGCAAACGCTGTTCTTAATTTTGGATTCAGGTAAGGAAGCAAAGTCTTAAAACAAGAGAATGTTACTCATGATTCTGAAAAAAATGAGACTTTTTAATTGAGAAATCCAATATGAAGCAGCAACTACATTTAGCTAAATGCTTTTTTATGAGTTTACATGGTGCCAGAATTGATTAATACATACTGAAGTTGTAATATGGAAACCATACTACAATGCAGAGACAGTGAAAATGTAGGAATCTATTAAGTTGATAAGTGTTTTTAATAACAATATTTTGAATTGAACTGAATCAACTCCACTGCCTCTTATCATTCTTTTTTCCAGATTGTTCAAACCCATTAGGTCTTATTTCAGGCAGTATAGCCAATGAACAAATCACAGCTTCCAGCCACAATGGTAAGTATATTTTTAAATACATTAAGTATTGCAATTTCAGTTTACAACGCCAGAAATAAAGTTACCTATTACATTTCATTTTTAATTAATCCTACTGCTGGAAGAGTCTAGGAAGACAATGTATTGAAAAATATAGAAATACTGTATGCTGATGATTTCTCCGACACAGAAGTCTTATGTGTCCTTAATAATGGACTATCTGTCAGTGACACTGCAATTGTGTGACACAAGGACTGTGTCTCTGATGTAGAGGTGAGCAACACTGGAGCACCATAAAGAACAGTCCTGTCTCCTTGTCTCACCACTCTGTACACTTCTGACTATATATATAACACCAGGCCATGTCACTTAGAGAAATTCTCAGATGATGGGGTGTATTAATAAGTCAGGTGGAGAACTTTGTCTGCATATTAACATGGTCAAATACAAGGAACTGTTTATTGATTTTCACCCCAATATGCCAAGTCACTATTCAAGGGGTGGATGTGGTTTCTTGAGGGTCCACATCAATGATAGACTGGGCTGGTCTTGTATGACAGATGAACTATATACAGTAAGAAAGGGCAGAGTGGACTCTTATCTTAGAAAAGTATGTTCCTTAAATGTGGATAGAGACATCCTTCACATAGCTCTGTGATGGCTAGTGTGATTTTCTACTTTGTGGCCAGTAACATAATTTCAAGAGAGGCCCACTGAATCAACAATCTAATTATAAAGGCAGGTTCAGTTATGGGACACACTTTGGACCCCGTGGAGGTAGTAGTGAAGGAGAGAACTAAAACAAAACTGAGTGCCATTGTGAACACACTAACACTGAGGACTTTCAGCCAACAAATTATTCAGCATGTCAAGAAACGCCACTGGGGCTCCTTTATATCTACAGCAATACACCTCAGTCTGACCATGAGGGTTCTTTTTATCTTTAGCCAAGTCAGAAGTGTTTTTCTTTGTTTCAGTAATTCATGTGTGTTTGAGAGGAGCTGTTGCTGTGGATTGTTATAATTTTTCTATATTCTCATTTTTTCTATATGTTTTAATGTTTCTATATTTCTTAAGCTTCTAAAAAAAGTGACAAATAAAGTTAAATTAAGTATCTGTTGTAAGAGAATGACATGATAAATGAAAAAGATTGGGGGTCCAACCCAGTACCCTGTATATTAAGTTTGCAAGAAAAAGAATAAACGAATGAGAAAAGGTCTTTTCAGACTTGAGTTCAATATGGAATTACTGAAAATGGTAGAGCTTCCGGTTTTCAACCCTCCGGACAGGAAACAGCGGCTCCTTGTGGATGGACACCGGAAGTGACATCAGTGAGGTCATAGGTGTCAATCATCCAGTCTGCAGAGGGGGTAAGAGAGAAGGGCATTAAAACACAGCACCAACCCCTGGTGAGGTGGTCACTAGAGCTCTTCAGCTGCTTGACACTGTTTAGAAAAAATGAGTTCATGGGAGTAATAGAAATGGAACTCTTGGTGTCTCTTTTTTTGGCACAGTCAGAAGGAATACATTAGAATCATGTCAGCCTGTTGAATGCGTCTGATGGTTGGCAGTGTAGGAGCATTAGTGGCTTATCTCGACCACTGATACAAGTTATACATGTACCCTGTGACGAATCACATTATTACAGCAGTGGAAATAAAAAGCCAACAGTCATGGAAAATCAGAAGATAACTGAGACAGATTTTCACTGATGGTGAGTGTAGCCAGAAAACAAAAAAAAAATCTTGAGTTAGAGAAGGAGGGCAAAATAAATAACAGTAATTTAATGTTAAAGCACTATGTTCAGCTGACCTCACATCAATCCATAAGTACAGCTCAGGAGCATCGCTTTTTGCCATACTCAGATAATGTTTTTTAAAACCATTGTGTAAATTGCATATATTATGAGTGAACAATGGCTATTTAGTTATCCAACCCTCCATTTTATGCATCTGCTTATGGAGATAGGAGTCGCTGAGAAAGGCTGTTTATATTCATTCCTTTTCAGCATGCCTTGTTTTGTTCTTTTGAAGGAGCTACATGTGATCATGTAAAGCCTGTCTTACTTTTTCAGATGAGGTCATTAAGGATCAGAATTACTAAATGGATAATATTGAGATAAAACAATTACAGCATTGATTTTTTTTTTTTCTAAATGTATTATTATTTTTCTTCTTCTATATTTAGTTCAGATATATTGTATACTGTGGTGGGCTAGCGCCCTGCCCGGGGTTTGTTTCCGGCCTTCAAAACTGTGCTGGCTGGGATTGGCTCCAGCAGACCCCCGTGACCCTGTAGTTAGGATATAGCGGGTTGGATAATGGATGGATGTATTGTATATGAGACCCTCTGTTGCGTAGTTTTTGTTATAGAGGAAATTTCTGACTGACTAATAAGTTTATTGAAAAAGTCTTTGCAATTTGGGGTAGAGACACTATGGCATGTTTTGATTGCTAATGTCTCCCAAGGCCCACTTTGTTTCTGGTTTTGATAAACAAGTTAACAAACTTCTTGAAGTGCTAAGCTTCATCTACATTTCACATTTTAAGAGTGTCAGAACCTGCCAGAGTTGGGGAAGACAGAAGCCAACCCGGTAAAAAGTACCAGCCCATTGTAAGCAAATCTGACAGTTACATTCACTCACACAAGGCAATGCATGGTCATCATTCAATTCAGCACCTACTTCTTCCATGAAAGCATTTAAGAAATAATGTAGTCATTTGCATTATTTTTATTTTTGTGTTTACCATTTTTATCATATACATAACGAGCATTACTATTTTGTGTGCAGGTTCCTTTGACATTAAATCCTGTTAGGAATGTAAATTGAACCCTTCATGGCATATAATGTAATTGCAACCAGCTATTTAAGATCAATCCATGTGTTAAAGAGCATCTATACGTTGTTTAAAATAAAAGAAAGACTGCAGAGGTCAGTGCTGAAAGCACAAAATATCTTTGGGAAAATTATTCCAGTTTTTGACCAAACATTTGAATGTCAAACTCAGGACAAAGCACAAGTAAACTGAGATTTGAAGACTCTGAGCCACTATGCACCTCCAATCTATCTACTATATAATAAAATGCTAAGCTCTGTATGTGTGTGTCCAATCCTTTGGAGCAATCTGATTTGTCAGTTTGGCTTTGGTGTGATTGGTCAGTTTTTACAAGGAAGAATAAACGCTTTGCAGATGGGAAATGGACAGATTCAGACACGTTCATGCAGAAGAAAGATGCTACACGCAGGGCAAGAGATAAAAAATGTTTTAAAATTTATTCTATTATCTATATTTAGCCAATAAAAGGTGTAATTTTGCTTGGCTTTTCTCTACATTCATACTGGGTAACACGGTACAACACCCTAGTTCTATTATCTATATAACTGTAATATTGACTCTATGTTTTATTTTGCATTTTTCAAACAGGAAACTGGGAACCTAAATTAGCAAGACTGAACAATAAAGGGAAATATAATGCTTGGAGTGCAACTGGAGATACTGCTAATTCCACTTGGATTCAGGTAAACAAGCATTAAATTGTGTGACCTGTAGGAGGAACACCTGTGCAATAAGCTTGAATTCAGTGTTTTAAAGAAAAGACAAAATTCCTGGAATATTCTGCTACAGGCTATTGTTGATGGCTATCTACAGGACATAAATATTTACCTGTCTTGCAAAAGAGTCACCTGCCTTGAATAGTCAGACTGCTTTGATTTAGTATCTCATCTACACACAATGTGGGGATACAGAACTGTCTGGTGCCTTTGAAAATTAACGACTTCTGGGGACATTGGTTTCTAATCAAGTACTTTTTGATAGCTGGCCACAATACTATTGTTGAACCAAAGTAAATGTGTTTACACTATTTGTTATGCAGAAGAAATTGGCTCGCACCATTGTTTCACTGATTGTCATGTTGATCTATACAGAGATTGAAGCGTTTATATATTTCTGGGTAATGGAGAATAAAGAAGAACAGAGAAGTATGGTCTGAGGCTCAGGACTGCTGCCTGTTTCTTTTATGCTTTTCACCATATCACTGTGGCGACACCCTGTAGCAACAATGGCTTGTACATGGCCCAGGTTTCCCTAGGCCTGAGGCCGGTAACACCTGCACCCCAAACACCCAGACACAACCAAACGACACAGTCATGGGTTCAAGGAAAGATATATTTCTTAAATAAAAAATATGTTTTTTTTAATCACCTGGTAGATCAGTCAAAATGACTTTTCTTTCCATTTCCACCTCCACTCTCCTTCAACAAGCCTTGTTCACCTCCTCTCGACTCTGACCGCCTGGATGAGACAGAGTGGCTGCTTTTTAAACCCAAACCCCTTCTGGAAGCACTTCTTTGTCTGGTGGAACTTCCCTGTAACAGGGAGTCTACTCGGTTTCCACACAGAAACCCCAACAGTGCTGCCCAGCAAAACTACAACTCCCATGCAGCGCAGTGGGTGTCCAAACAGGAGCCATACAAGAGGGATACTGCCACTCAGATTACTGGGTGAACACAGCATCGGGAAGCATTCTCCTTCTGCCCTTCCCTCATAATGGCCTCCCAAACAGGAGCTACCACTAAGCAGCACGGTTGGGATGTCCATCCATCCATATCCTAGTTTGGTAAGGAACCATCCACCCCAGCCTGGGTGCCAGCCAACCCATGTCTTCTATGGCAGATGCAACAAAGTAAATTGAATATAATGTCAGGGCTGACCATTTAGATATTTTAGAATATAGTAACCTTAATGAACTTGATTGCTGGACTATACTGACTAATCAACTAGTTATCATTTCATGAACAGGTGAATTTTTGCATTTCCTTATGATTTGAGACCTTTTTTGAAATGATTAAATAAACCCTCTCTCACTCTTTTGCTGTTACCTATTAATAGTTATCTACCACCACTATTTCCTAATGGTTATTACAATAGGTGATTTCTAGCTAGTACTACATATGTCTGACAGATACACAGTAACTTCTGTATGAGCTCCAACCTTCCAAAAATAATTTTTTGATAACTTTAATCAACAATCACAGAAACAGAGGAGAGTAATGGAAGCAAAGTAAAGAAGTTTTTAGTCACTACATGTAATACAATACTGGCATTATTTTGAGAACCTCCACTCCTCAATGTGTTAGGTTTATAGGTTACCTGGGCTATTAATTTGTGGTTGTGTGACTTTAATAAAGACAGCAGGATTTTAATAAGTTAAGAACACAGGTCATTAAGTTCGGGATCATCATTCTCAAACTGCAAATAACCTAAAAGAGAATAAAAGACAAAAAACAAAATGAGACTAGATTGAGATGAATCAAAGAGGGCCATGCATTTACATTTCAGGAGATGCACATGCTTTAAAAGATGTGCTAGACAGCAAGGAGTCCATATATCTACTGCAGGCAATTTTGTTTCATGTTTGTTTTTTATTTATATTATTTTCAGGCACACACCCATGTACCTAACTCATAACACGCACAACAGACTCTTAATACAAACTTCACCTCATGAAAAACCAAGTTAGTGTACTGCAGCAGAGCACCACCCAGTAATGTGTGGCAGGCAGTGTAGGTGTGCACATCTATACAAAAACAGACAAAAAAGGAAAGAAATTGTAAAAATGAAGTTATTTTAATAAATAAGCCCATAATCCATAGGTAGAATTTTATATACAAGCAGCCAGAGGGATTTCACAACAAACTCAAAACAGCAAAATACATGAGAGTAGCCCCAAAATAGTACAGCTGTACACAAATAATACACAAAAATCACTAAACAAAATTCATGAATCAAAAATTCAAGCAAAGATCAAAGAGCATTCAATAACCCAGAAAACTCAAAAACTCTAAAGGCATAATAAGATGGTCGTGACAAAGTTACAAGTTCACTACAGTGCAGTAACATCAGTAACTACAGTAACATCTCCAACTTCAGATCTCCCTTTTTTGTCTCTCTATCGTGTGACTGCCCCATAATAAACAGTTTAAATAAAGGTAATAGTAATTACTAAAATTCATTTATATTACAAATTTTAAAAAAGTTAAATATTTATGTAATATTCTGGAAAGAGCCTCAGAGCAGTAACACTTAAATGTAAAAACAAAGCACTTTTTTACTATATACTGGCTACAAAATTTACTGTTGAAGCTGTATGCTAAGGTTAAGGTTAAGTGCATATAGCATGTATAATTTCTGTTAGTAGTAATATTGTCACATGAGCACAGTCCAGTTAAACCATTCTCGCATGTCCAACCAGTGTCAACATTGTCCAGTGCCATGGTAAACAAGAATGTTTTAAAATACACAAGTTTATTTTACAGTTAATCCCTTCTGTGATTTCTGTAATATATTCCCTAACCTTTACCTTAAGGTGGATTTGCAAAGGCCAGTTGTAATCAGTAAAGTAGCCACTCAGGGTGCAAAGCAGATGTTCACATCGCTGTATGTTAAAGAATACTGGATATCCTACAGCACAGACAAGAAAAGATGGATCTATTACAGAGGGAACAGCACAACCTTCCGCAAGGTGAGTATGCGCCGCCATCTGATTTATGACACTTCTACTTATAACAAGTACCAAAACAATGTGTTCATAATCAAGTAGTATAATATAATGTTTTAGATATTTCATTATAAATAAACATTAGGGGGGAGGTGGGACGCTCAGTTTAACTAGACCACGAAATACTCACATGGCTATGCATGTTTTTTTTTTTTTATCAAGAATTTTGAGGCTAATAAAGATGCATATGGCACAGTGGAAAACATTTTTGACCCACCTATAATTGGCAGATACATCCGCCTTCACCCCACTGATTACTATATACGACCAACAGTCAGGATGGAGCTTTATGGCTGTGAACTGGATGGTAAGTAAAACAACAGTGGAAGTCTCTTGAAAAGATCAATCTGAACCTCACAGTTTGTGATTTAACCAGCTTATTATTTTTTCCTTTATTTAGCTATGCCTCCATTATATTGTCAGATGTGTCTTTAATTAAACTGGCATTGGGAGGCAGAAAGGTGTTATTTCATGCTCTTTCCAACTTATTAATTCATTTGATTCTCTTTGTTCACATCTTTCTGAGTTCCTATTGCTTTTTATTCTTTAAAATACAAAGGCTTCAGGGATTGGTTGGGTCTTTACGTGATATCCTATACTCATTTTAATGCTTATCGTTTTTAAAAATAAATGCATCAGAGTTAAAAAGGCAAATGTCACAGCTATACAAAAGAAAAATTTTAGGATTTGAGGTAAAGAATAACACATTACTGTCTAGAGGTAAATATGAATAAAATGGATAATAAAAGCAACATGTTCATGTTTTTGTGAGTCAGGTAGTTCCATTAGAGTGTTTAACCCAGCACCATCGAGTGCAATGCAGAAATTAATTCTGGATTGGACGCCAGCCTATCAGAGGGTCCACTTCTGTATTCTCCCACACTCACGTATATCAGGTCAATGAAGCGTCACCATGTCTTTGGGATTTAAACGGAGAATTGTTACGAAAGTCTAGAATTAAACCTAATTTTGATTAATTTAATGTATTTTTCATATCATTGGTATAATTTGTTCCACATTCTTGGAGTGTTATGTTCTTTTTTCACTTCTGATTTACCATAATTTCATACAGAAATTAAGTTATATTTGATTAATATTATTTAACATTTTTTCTCACTATGCCATTGTGTTCATTTAAATTCGGGGGCAGTTATAGGAAGTTGCACAAACTGACATCAGAGGTGCAAAGGTATATAAACTGGTAATCAGTTAACCTTTGTGGGTTAAAAAAACTAAGACTTTTGCGGAGAGTAAGAATGATTTAAGAACTTTTCAGGGTAAAGACTTTTGCTTGTTTTCAGACTTTGATTTTTGGCTTCATTTTCACTTAGTAATTTTCAAATTTTCTGTCTCCTGGTTTTGAATTTAGCACTCCTTTCCGGTTTTGATTTCATCGCTCCCATCTCCTGATCCATTTCCCTTACTTATCTGCGTAGTTCCTTACTGGAAGGAGAGAAAGCCTTGAAAAAAACATAACATGGACACCAACAAACAGTTCATACTGCAAATAGAGTGGGGTCTGAACTAAGAATAGCTCTGCTATCCTAATTCTGGAAACAGTAATAAGAAGTGTAATTTAGTGTTTATTGAATGAAGATGATTTCAGTTGAAAGAGATCAATGTTTTTTTTTATTTTCTCAACACATAGGATCCATTGAGAATTTTAAGTTGAAAATGGGCATATCTTTTTACTCAGTGAACAGTACATCACTCAGATAAGGGGGAATAAATTAATTACTCATCATTACATCATATGTAGAAGGTGCCAGCTTCATGCCAGTGTGGTATTACTGTTCACCATCAGGCTAAGGCTAATAATATGAAAAGAAATAAGGAAATGGAAGGTCACATACAGACACATATGAAGCTAGACTACATGCTGTTTGCTCTGTGCTAACCTCATCCCACTCTTCAGTCCATCAGCGAAGGGATGTAATGTCCTCAGCAGTTCCATTCCCATAGGGGGCTTAGTTCACTTTTCAGGGTAGACAACCTCTACTTTACAACATCTTTTTGAGCAGATTTTTCATTTTTCACATGGACAGAAATGCTGAGCTAGTCTTGTCATTTTTAAGTATCATGAAGGTTAGGAAACTCTTTTATAATTTTATGAATCCTTGGAACATTGTTTTCTAGATGTTTGTCAGTTCTTACAGTGTTTTGCATGGCACAGAGACAAAAGCACAATGACAAAAGGGCAGACTGACAAATGTATACAGGAAAATATGCGCAGACACAAGTACACACAGCTAATGGAATAGAATTTAGTGGATGCTTACAAAAATGATAAAAGGTTTCTATTGCATGTGTTAAAAGTTAAAGTGTTATTAGCTTCAAATGTTTGCTTTGTGAATTCATGCCTGCTGCTTTTTAAGAGTTTGTGCATACGTTCCCTCCTGAAATAGAGGCAATCAAATTAATACCGACATTTGGACGGGTGCCACATTTTGACTTTTTCCAAGACTTTGTGCATAATATGGAGCTGTAAATTATGCAGTGCAGTTACCTTTTTTTGTTCTTCTATGCTTCCTTTCCATTTGGGCATACTGTTTCTCTTCACATTATATGTATTTTTTTGCTACTTTAATTTATGATTAGAAATCCTTCCAGTAAATAAAGTATTTTTTTCACTGGTTAAATCACTGTACACAAGGGGTCTGTCTATTATAACTGAAATTACATTTAGATGAAAGGTTATAGAGTTGTAAAAAAAACTTCCAACATTCGGACTCCGTAAAGCTTAAAAATAACCAACTGAGTGAGATTCCAGTTTTAGTATGCGCCATCTTTCAAACAATAGCTTTCATAGGAAGCATTATTATTCTGGCTGTTTCATAAATATTAATTTATAGTAAAGTAAATCACTTTGTGCACCCTTACGGCATGTAGTATATGCTGAATGAGAGTGGAAACGAATGAAGATGTCTGGTAGAGGTGAGCATAGGATCCTTTAGGACGTAAAAGTTGTGGATACAGCACCTTTTCCTACTCATACAGGTAAGAAATGACAGTAAGCACTGAGAATACAAACAAAGACAATTACATTATTAAATGTCTTCTTTACATATCTTCTTATATAATACACTACCGTGGCTGTCTGTTTGTCTGTCCAGGATTTTAATCACCTGTAGCTGCAAACTGACCTATTGACCTGAAATTTGGTACACATATACTATGTGACGTCTACTATCCGCTTCGGGGTGATGATTGACCTCCAAGGTTATTCCTCTTTTTATTTTTATTTTATTGTAGAATCAACTCTTAGCAGTGGCCAGCAGGGCGGCCATGCGGCGCATGTGTATGAGTGCCGTTATCATTTCCTACCACTTAGCCATCTCTTCCCCTACCTCTTCATGTCTTAAATCATTCTTGAGGCAGATTGAAGACTTAAGTGCAGGCTTAAGTGAAAAATTAAGGAAAATGTACTAAGTAATTGCAACACAAACACTGACTTAATCAGTTTTAACGCAAAAAGATGCTGATGAAAAAAGAGAAGAAGGTTAGGGTGGAGAAAAGAAGAGCTGCTCAGGAAGCAGCAAGCACATCAACCTCTGAGCAAACGAATGCTAAACGTACAGAGAAACTGTATGAAAACTATGAATGTTCAAGTCAAGTGTATTCACTGCACGTTATCATGCAGTGTGCCGTTACTGGTTCTAATTATACCATTAATATATATTGCTGTTTCTGAGCATCAATTATTCGAAGTATGAAATGGATTGTGAAACAGTGTGAAAATGGATTATGCAGATGTACAAAAAGCAATCAGTACTGAGCAGAACCTTCAAGTAAAAAGTGAAGGAAATCATTTAGGATTTACTGGTTTGAGGTTCAGAAGAAAAGGAGCTGTGTTTAATGCTTCCTGGCCAAACCAAATTATGCTTTAGGAAGAATCAAGATATGCTCCCTGCTAGGATTAAGCAATGAAAATTCTCTTGAACTTGTATATAAAGATATTCATCCCCATGATTTTTGTAGCTACTTGAGCAGCTTGCTCAAAACTTTGTTGACATGGTTATGAAATAATGCTACTAAATGAAATGCACTCCTAGGTATAACCAGGCTTGTTTTGTTTTTCTCATTTAATTCTTAGCAGCTCCGAAATGTAAATGCTACCATAAAAGAGTCACAGTGATATATATCTTTGATGCATTAGGAAAATGGAAAAACTGCATGCAATGCAGAGTTCGTATCCAACCTAATTAAACAAAAGTGGAACTTGGCCTCTGCAGCCAAACAAGCATTTTCAATAAATGAACACTGAAAATGAAGTCAAAAGTTTCTACATTAAGAATCTTAATTTTGCAATGGTTTACGTTCTAGTAACAGATTGTAAACTAAGATTATCAGTCAATCATCTTAACAATTAATCTGATGCACAGCTCTATTGTGCATATAGCACGTGAACATCCTGAAGCTGCACTGGTACTCTGTCGCTCCATAAATTTATTTTCATGTCTAGCTTTTACTGCATAGCTTAAACCATGACATCCCCAATAAGGTTTGAACCAATCACATTGGCATTTGGCATATCTGCATTTTTATGAATGTGTTACCTACTACAAAACTGACTTGCATTATTATAGCAAGGCGGAGTTCTGGTCCTGATTATTAAAGAGCCTGAGAACCTCCTGCAGTCAGAGTAGTCAACTCCTCAGTTCATGGTTATTTTGCTGCTCTTTATTCAGTTGACTAACACTGAATATACAAAAATTAGTTTGCTCACTAAAAGGAAGAATCCACTTCCTTTATTTTGTTTTCCAAGAGGTGCAACAGAGAGGACCACAGCTTGGAAAAGGGCCAGCAATAAACTACAGCAACTTACAAAAGGATTTAGAGCAGTCATTGAGTTACAAAGTGCAATTACTATTTATGTTACCTTGTGAGAACTGGTAAGTGAAAATGACAACGTGTGGAATGTTCTTATTTTGCAGGGTGTTCTCTACCTTTAGGCATGGAAAATGAAGACATTGACAACAGGAAGATAACTGCTTCTTCTTATGCCTCTCATTGGATGTTAGGGAAGTGGGTCCCCTCTTTAGCTCGGCTTAATAAAGAAGGAAGCATCAATGCCTGGCAAGCAAAGGTAAGGAGAAGAGAAACAGAGAGAGACAATCTTTAGTGAGAGATGGGAGAGGAGGTCATTCTCAATAGAAACGTTAAAAAAAATAAATGTTTGCAATTTGTTATATAGTGTACAGTGACAAAGGAAGCATTTTAGTAAGCAGTAAACGTGGCATGATTATTGCTGGTTCAAATCCTGTTACTTCAGAAGGTATCCTACTCCATTGGGACCTTGAGCAAGGTTGTTAAACTAAAAATGCCTCCTATAAAAGCTAGTGATCCTGCACTCTGATCACTAAAGGTCATGCAAAAAGACAGTTTCCCCTAGGGGTTTAACAAAGTATATCAAATCAAATCCAAAATTATAACAGATGGTAATGGGTAGTGGGGGTTGCATCAAGGAAAGACCAGAAGCAGCAGGTCAGTTGTTTTTTCTAACTTTCTTTGAGAAAATAAACACTTTTTTCAATCTGATTTGTATTTAACCTTCCTTGTTAGAAAAGGATGAATGATGATCAATAGCCTGTTACCAGTAGCAGGCCATTGACACACTCTGCTGTATGAGTCTGTTGGTGTAGGGGGTTATCAGGAGTAGGAATTGGATTGGATGTCCAAAGTTAGACATACGTTCATATTTTATAATCATGTGTTGTCAATTAACACTTTCATTTTCAAATGAAAATTGACAGGAAGGAATCACCCGGCATCTCCACATCTCCACTGTGCATGCTATGGTGTAATTAACTATATTTGTGCTTAAAAATCTTTAAAAAAATATATTTACATACAGTTTGTACGGTCTGGAACGGATTAATTGTATTTACATACAATCCTATGGGGGAAATTGCTTCGGTTCACGACCAAATCGGTTTACGACCAGAGGTTTGGAACGAATTATGGTCGTGAACCGAGGTTCCATTGTATATTTATGATCTTATTTTTTTATTGTTCCTGACTTTATTTTTCTTAATTTCAAGTTTTTGATATACAGAATTTATTTATGTAATTCATTTTTGTAAGATCTTTGAAATATTTTCACATCTTATTCCAATGCCATACATTTTTTGCTTAAATTGGCACTTTAATTTTGTGTCTTTTGCTATGACGTTGTTATGACTTTGCTATTCATGGCTGTCCAGAAGTGTAAGGCGCTTGACATTATTAATGTGACAGAATAAAGGTCAGAGTTGTGCACTTCAATGTTATCTGAAATTGATCAGGAACTGAGACACTTATGAAGTACTAATGACATGTACTTATGCACTGCAGTGAGAATTTTACATTCCCAAAATAACTGCAGGAGTGCATCAGTAATGTGAACTAATAAAGAACAATGCAGGACAGAAGACAAAAAGAATACAGGTGGGATTTAAACCACAGTGCCACATGCCACCATCTATGCTACTCTGAAACTGTCATAGACTGGTACTAAGAATATTGACTATTTTTATTGGGTTTTTTTTCTCCAACTTTTTTTCAAAATACTCGCTCGCTTTGCTCGCAAAACCCATGGATTGCGCTATGCGGCAGTCACTTTGCGTCTTCACTTTGTGAAGAGGGCAGCTGAACGCACCCCAAGGAGACGCGGTCACTCCTCCGAAACCCCCTCTTAAAAGGTGATAGAATGGGAAACAAATATATATATATTTTTTTTACCTCCTCTTTGCTCGATCAGCTGCTGATTTCTGGTGCTGCCATGCCACATGATCTGCATTTTGTGCAGCGCACTTCTGTCATATCACCTATGTCCATATATTTGATCTCTTTTCACTTTTACCTTTTCATCAATATCGCATTGAATTTTGATTCCATGTTTGGAATTATATCTTGACATCGCAACGTATAACTGCCTGTGAGTAATTATCATTTCTTTCTCTCTACAAGAAATGTGCCTGACAACAGTATTCATACAAATGAGAAATGATTTCTCTCGCAGGATTTCACTTTCACCAAACAACAAATCTTTTAATTCTCGCAGATACGCCTCTTCTTTGGGAAGAAACAACTACTTTTTTTTCCCTGATGGCAACACGAATTAGACGATCTACAAGTCTCCGAGTAATAATTTCCGTTTGTTTGCTCTAATGCGATCTTTACTATCCTTTTTTTGAGACTTTTGAATTTTCGTACTTATATTATCTCTAACCTGCTCTGCATGTGTACTGCGCCAACGTTTTTGAATTATTTACGACGTTCTACTTTATCATCTACTCTTTGTCTTTTATTTCTGGCTCCGGGCATGGTTAAATCTCTTGGCACAAAGACTCATCTCATGGGATGTGAAAGTGTCTCTATGAGAAAATCACGTCTTGTCTCCTTCCAATGTTCCAAGATTTTTTTTTATAATAGAGATATAAGTTGGATTTTTCTGGGTCTCAGGGCCATGAGGCTGAGTGATTGTATTTCCTTATTTTGCCTGCAAATAGCCAATAATGTAATCTCACTCAGTTAGTGAGGCAATCAGGGACATGCAGATTTAATAAAACAGAAAACAATGTTATGTTATTCTGAATCCTCTTTGACAGGACAGTGACAGCTTCCAGTGGCTACAGATTGAACTAAACGAAAAGAAAAAGATTACCGGCATAATTATCCAGGGTGCTAAGTCAATGGGAAAAGAGATGTATGTACAGTCCTATGCAGTGATGTACAGTGACAACAGCAACACGTGGACTGTTTACAAAGAAGATCCCAGCTCCTCAGAGAGGGTACGTCGAAAAAATATAATCTTTGTTCAAACATTACAATACTACTATTACTACTACAGCTATAAATAATATTATTGCATGTCTGATATCTTACCAAAATTTAATTTCTTATCAGAGCATTTGCTGTGCATGCGAAGCACAAGTGGCCACTTCTGTGTCTTACTCAAAGCTATTCAGAAAGCAAAAGCAGAACTTGATTTGTAGCCTTCTAGTATCAAACCCAACTTTTTCATCCCAAAAGTGGAATCAACATTTTTTCAAGCATTTGAAAATCTAAACAGACTTTTGGAAAAAGTGTATATAATAAATGTATATAATCAGAGATGAGATGGACTGGGTCCCTCCTTGTGCTTGTTGCTTCTAGGTGGCCACCTGTGAACCTGAATTGGATTAAGTGGGTTTGAAAATTTCATGAAGTGACTTTAAGGCTGACATTTACATTTCTCTTTTCTTTGTTCTTTTTCAGATATTCACTGGAAACACAAATGCATCTGCTCATTCAAAAAACTATATTTATCCTCCAGTATTTGCAAGATTCATTCGAATCATCCCAAAAACTTGGCACAAGTCCATCGCTATGAGGGTGGAGCTGCTAGGGTGTGATTTTGAATGAGCAATCAACCATCATATCAGTCACAGAAGGGGTCAGTGAAGGCAAAAAAAAAAAACTCCACTCGGAGTTACTCATCAGCTTTTTATAAATTATTTGGAAAACCCCCGAGTCCTTCCTGTAAAAAGATGGTGTGTCATCTCTGTAAATTTACCACCACATTGTATCATTCACTTAGGACTCTGAAAAACAGCAATAAAATGAATGGCTTTTGCCAGACCTTACAGCAGGTACACCAAGACTTTGGACATCCACACAAAATCTGCCTTTAAAAACTTTTAATATTCAGGGCACAAACAAATAATTAAAGCATCTTATGATTATAATACATAATTTATTTAGCTGTTTTTAGTGAGTCAATGGACATGCAAAAACTCTCAAGATGGTTTTTATTCTCACTGCTGGTAATTGCAGCTGTTGGGTCTTATGCTTGGCCAACAGTTGCATCTTCTGCAACAGTTAACCTTGGGAGTTGCCATGAGCGCCTTTGACACTGCTTAATTGTAGCTTTGTGTTTTATGGCTCAAAACTGCATTTTGTTATTAACCCTTTGTTTTGGGTATACTGCGGAGGTCAGTCATGTGGGGCTAGTCAGCTTCCAACTAGCATTATTGTAAAAATAAATACAATGTAAAAAGTGTGTCATGTACTATAAAAAATAAAGAATTTTATTTTAATTAATGTATGTGACATGGATAATAGCTTAGAATGATATACTAATAAAGATTGGTATGTTGGCAACCAAGCACCTTAAAGATGAGTTTGTTTCTAGTTATTCACATAATAAAAAAAATAAAAAGAAGGTACTGTATCAATTAAGTGAAACCACAATAACATTAGGTGCTGAAAGACTTTGATCAAAGTGCTGCTCAGAGGTATACTGACTGCTTATTATTTTTTATCCGTCCATTTTCTGAACCCACTAGCAAACTTCTGACTTGGCAGTCACAACCACATTATGCAGGAGTATTGCTGTTGGCAAAAAGGTTCCTCAGTAATGTTTCTTGACACACTTCTGCACACTTCTGAAAAAACATAATCCTCACAGTGCTGCCAGCTTTGTTCGGTGAGAATGAGTCTAGTGGAGCAGACAGATAACTGCATCCTCCACTCCAATCTTTCTCCAATCCAAACAAAGTTGGTCAGCACTGGCCTTAAGAACTCAAGGAATGACTCCATCTGGTCCCGCAGCTTTTCCTGTGTGTAGCTTCTTCAGTTGTCTCCTTACTTGGTCCTCAGTTATGGACAGCCCATACTAATGTTCAGAGATGGAGTTGTCACTGGCCATTCCAGTTGATGTGGTAGGATTTGTTAATGTAGTTGCAATGGTGTGGGGAGACTGGCCATTGGGAGAAGGTGGCAGTGGGAGGAAAATCTATTAAAAAATGAGTTCACAGTGTTAGCTTTGTCTACATCCCCTTCTGGCACCTGAGTCCTGGGTTGCTTGAGTCCAGTAATTATGCCTAGACTATTCTGAACATTCTTCATGTTATTCTAAACTAGTTGTCCCCAGTGACTCAGCCCGCTTAGAAGTGAAACAGAACAGCGAGGAGGGCCCTGCCTGGCTCCATACTCCTGACATCACGTTTCCCCTTCCTCTCGGCCTGCAGCCTCTGTTTTGGATTAGTGCGAATATATCGCTCCTGCAAGCGAATTATGATTCTTAGCATGATGAGAGAAGTCGCAAAATCAACCGGAATGTTCAGGCAAATTCTAGAAAACAGCCCAATCTAAACCCGTTAAGTAGCTCTCTCATTCACTAGCTAAGTGGATGTAAATTACGCCCCGAGGCTGGCGTGTGAGTTAGGAGGGCCCGCCCCCCCTCCCCTCGGCCCGCAGCGTCTTTCTCGGATTTGCGCAAATAAATCGGTACCGCAAGCAAACTATGATACTTAGCATGATGAGAGAAGTCGCAAAATCAACCGGAACATTCAAGCAAATTATAGAAACCTGATCTAAATCCGTTAAGTAGTTCTCCCATGAAAAGCGGACAGACAGACAGAAGGACGTTGTATTTTATATATATAGAGATGAGTTTGTTTCCTATTTTAGTTGCTTCACTCAGCTATTTCATTAGCACTTGCTGTGTCTCCTTAAGAGATTCTGCTTTACCAGATTTGAATCCTCCCTTGTTCCCATTCAGGAGACTTTTTAGCTTCTTATTAATCCAAGGCTTGTTGAAGAATAATCAAAGGAAAAAATAACTACATTTTAATCAACTGGCCAACAAAGGAGTATGTTAATCGTTGTAAGTCTGCTATAAGGCAATAGTCCTTGCTTTTTATCCATTTTCCAAATAATTCTCCAATTGTCTTAAAATTGCACATCACACATCTGAGCACATTCTGGATTGACACAGTGGTTAACACTGCCACATCTATGTTGTGTGTGAGTTTTTGTGGATTTCATAGGTTGCCAAAGGTTCCTTCCACATGATTTAATGTAGGAGTGTTTGTAATTGCACCATGTTGTGGACGGGTATTCATTACTGTTGTGCACCCAGTGCTGTCAAGATAGACTGTGACTTGTCATGTGATGGAGTGGAGCCCTACACTTGCTGGGTTTGGATCCAGCCCCAACAACACTGCTCAGGATTAGGAAAATGGTATGAAATGGTATAAACTTGTATTCAAAATAAATGGACTTAGAAGATTAGAGGATGGTTGCTTTCCTTTGCAATTATATCATAGAAATATATATCATATTTTTACAACAGCCAATTTTTTTGCGTTGCTGCATAGTCACTGAATAATCTGTTCAATACAAGCAAATACAACTTGTCACCTGGTTTTCATTTTCTTCCTTGTACACACAGCTGTAATGACCATTGCACACTGAGTAATGGTTAAGGTATGAGTGATTATTATGTTGGAAACCATAAATGATTCCTAAATGATTACAGGGCAGATGAGCTATTGCAATGCTATAATGCTTCAGCGCTTTGAAACAGTATTTGACATTTAAACATTTTTCATATTTAAGAGTCTTATTGCCTGGGAATTTGGATGTGCAGTATGAGATTAGAAACTTTTGTTAGTTACACATTCATCTTCACATAATTCTAAGTGAACAATAGAATAAAAATGTATAAACTGAAATATTATCCTGAAGTGTTCATCCCCGTGGTCAGTATATTATTCAAACATGTTAGGCAACCTTGACAGCAGGTCTCTGTTAACGTGGCACAATGTGGTGGAGTAATATATGTATTTTGAATTCCAGATGTTACAATTTTTTTTCCTGGCTTCATAAATTTTTCTCAATGCTTTCTGGACTATTTTCTAACATTTAAAAAGATGATGATTCTGAATATTTCATTTTTAAATATGAAATGGCATTATGGGCACAATAAAAATTGTGCAATGCCACTTTGTTTTTGTTACAGCTGCCATTATTTCATGCATGGACCCAATCATGGGTTGCTTGGTAACAGCCCTTGGAAATCATGTTGAGTGACATCGTTGGGGTGACAGTTTATAAATCAGCGACACAGTTCATTAATAATCTAAGTTTGACAAAGTCTCCGTTGTGATTTAATGTGTTTCAGGTTACACATTCTAGGCAACAAATTCACACCAGTGTACCGTCTTCTGACTCAGCAGAAGTGAGTGAAAACTTTTTAATAAACGGAGTCAAGAGATGAAACAAGGTCATAAATATGGGTAGGGCTGATATCAGAGACCTAACCTGATCTTTTGACAAGCCAGACATTTTGGACAAATATCAAAAATCATTAGCCATAAATGAAATTGGAGAAATATTAGGGAAATTTACACATCAAATGAAAATCAATGCAAACTCGGTTAAGTAAGAAATTTATGATCACAATGATGACAAGCAATGCTAGGAAAATTACCTAGGCAATGGCCAATGTGAATGTCAGAAAATGGAGATGCCCATAATAATCCTAAATGGTGTCGTGGGGAGGTCAAAAAAAATTGCATGTTTTGCTGGAATAATATTAGAAAAAAAAACAAACACCAAAATCAAATCCTTAAGCTCAAAAATCCCAGTTTAGTGATACAAAGGTCCAAAATACTCCCTAGAGTAGGCAGAGAATATTAATAAAATATACCAGTCATAACATACTGAGTGAATGAGAGAGGTTGGGAGCAACTTCAGTTTTAATTACATTATAGGGTTTTGATGGTTTTGGCAATGCTCATTTTCACCTCATGCCTTGTCATTTTCGACCTCATGGCAGAACAATTTGTCCATTGCTCTATGAAAAATGGCCTAAGATGTATCAGTTTAGTTGGAAAACAGGGTGAGATAATTATTTAGACTAGATTAGATAAACTTTATTAATCCCATTAGTAAATTCAGATGCATACAAACAGCAGAACCATAAAAAACAAGGATACATATTCACAGGACAAATAAAAGAGGCAATCTATAAATCAATAAATACATAATAAATAGAAATAAACAATTAAATAAATTTATAATGTGCCTATATTTCAAAATAGTATTTCAAAGTGAACTTAACCAGTGCCCTGGGAGGAAGGTTAAATTGCCTTATATTGTGCTGTGTTGAGAGTAAACGGGAAGGTAAACCTCAGCTCCCTGAGGTGCTCCAGTATTACACACCACCATTACTGACACACAGTCCCTCATCCTCACAAACTGCTGTCTGTTGGTCAGGTAGTCTGTAATCCAGGAGACTGTAGGAGATTCAAAGTCTTGAGCTTTTACCTCAGTTGATGAAGCAGGATGGTGTTAAAAGCACCAGTCACTGAGAGTGTAGCAACATCCAGGAGCTTCTCCAGCCCTCTGTCCTTCTCTCCACATACCATTCAGCAGCCTAGTGCTGCTTAATCCATCCTCCACTGTCTACTTTTCCCTTGATTTGGCTCTGTTTCCTTTCTTCATTCCGCTCTGTGTCTCATTTCCTTGTACTGACCTCGCTCCCATCATGCTTACCTGGAGCCTGCCTAATTGCTGCGCTGCTTTCAGCCGGCAACTGCTAATCATTCCTCCTGCCAGCACGTGCACGTCCCACACCAACCCAACCCAAAAAATAGGATGTGCATACACTAAAAAGGATTAAATAATTAAAACTAATTCATACCTCCCTTTGCCTCACAACAGGGTCCAAAACATATTCATGGATTTTTGCATTTGCAGGGGTTCTGCATCCTTAATCCTCGGCAAATCGCAAAGAATACTTGTATTTCTCTGCATTTAGCTTTCCCTGTTGCTCAAAGAGAGAGAGAGAGAGAGAGGGGTTAAGAACACATGCTGATACAGCACATTGCTGCACCCACCACATGATAAACCACCTCAAGATGCCAGATTAGGACCTAAGGGCAGCCATGCAATGGGTGACACCTCAGCACCACACTAGTTCAGATGTAGTTGAACCATGTGAGGTTTTTTATGGTGGCTGGAGTGCCGATTCTGCAGGTTGGAGGGCCTATATGCAGGACTGGGTGAAGATTAACATCATACCCAAGATGGAACAATTGCAGGTTAAGGGCCTTGCTCAAGGGACCAACAAAGTAGAGTCATTTTTGGCGTTTACGGGATTCGAACCAACAACCTTCCAATTGCCAGTGCAAATCATTAGCCTCAGAGCCACCTCTCCACCCAGCAGCCCTGCTGCTCAAAGGCACCCCAATAAGCAGAGATTATCATCTATATGCTGGACAATGGTGATCCTGTGACTGAACATTTTAGTCCAGAAATTTCCATTTTAGTCTCCTCAGACCTCATGCCTTTCTACCACATATGTGAATTACTCTTTAGGTGTTGTTTTGCAAATACTTGTACGAGCAACAATATGGATTTTAGTCAGCCAAATCCAAAAAATGCCCTTTTGGTTGAACATGTTAGAGGCTGTTGATTTTTAACTGCAGCCCCTGATCTCCATAACTAATTCTGAGCCTCAGTTGGTTTCTCTGGGAAAGGACCTTGTTGTCTGATAATGAAATTTAGAAATATATTTTTTCCACTTCTGTTCCACTGTGCACCAGTATGGATGACTTTGAAATAGTTTTGTATCCTTCTTCAGTTACATGTTTCTCTATAATCAGGTTTAGAAAGCTCCTTTGTCTACTTTGAGGCTTATTTTGAGAGTCTATACCTTACTGAGACAGACACATAGAACGATGTTGTTTACACTTAAAGATTCAATAAAAGTAAGTGATAGACTCCATTTCTACTGGAAATTAGTGTATCAACATGTTATTCAGCTTCTTGAAGTAATATTTGCACCTTTGAAAACTTAGGCCTGAAATTACAAAATGGATGACTCATTTTTTACAAGGTAATTTCCATTTTCGAACCACTGCAAATTGTTAAACATTTTTTGACAGTTTCAGTTTCATTCATCATAGTGTGATCAATTAATAAAGACAACAGTCTATTTAAAAAACATTTCAAATTCAGGACAAAAAAATATAGAAAAAATTCTTGTGAGTTTAATACTTTTTCAAGGTCCTCTAAACTGGCTAGTCGAGTCGGAAGCCCATTTTCAGGATGCCCATGTCACTGTGAAATGTATACAACTGCAACCCAAAAGGGCTGCTATCTCCAGTTCGCCTATACCAGTGCATTTAAAACCTTTAGTATTGTTCATTTTTCCTTTGAATTATACTGAAAGGGAATCATTTTGTAGCTGTCAAGACGGTTTAAATGGCACTCTCATGTGATGCCATCACTGACTTATGTGGGATTGGCAGGTGTGACAATAAATGTGGTCATGCATAATTAAACTATCCACTTAACTCAAAGTGACAAGAGTATAACATAAGGTTATGTAAAACTGAATAAAACTACAATTTAGTTTAGAATTCACTTAAACTTGCTTTCGTGATGGACTTTGAATCTGCAATTACTCACTTACCAAAAATTCAGTTTCCTCATCTATGGTTTTTGAAGCCTAAAAGCAGAGTAAAGAATTAACAGTTTATTTAAACTATCTGCAAAAATCAAATTACTCCAAAAATGTTTTGATGACCCTAAATTGGCACTGTTCTTCAGGAAAGTGGGGAGGTGATTAACCACAAAAAGAAAAAAAATCAGGAAGGGTGGGGAGAAAGGAAGAAGGGAGGAAGAGGCAAACTTAATAATTCAAGAAGTCACGCTAAACATTGACTAATTCAGGCTGCCCAGTTATACATGTGGCTGGGATATGGTCACCTAAAGCAGGGTGGACTCATTTGCCCTCAAGTAATACCCGGTTTTGGCAGGCCAATATTGTGCTCGCTGACTGGAAACCTCTTTTTCTAATCTATCCATTTATACTGTTACATCTGAGGTTACACCAGAGATCAGAGTCAAATGGCTTGGAGATGAAATAGACTAACAGGGATCATAACTGGGAAACCAAAATAAGAACCAAACATCAAAGTTGAAAACGAATTCCATAAATCAAAGGTAGCTCATATACAATTCCCTGTAACTCATATTCCTTACGCCTTTGCTATGCTAAACACAAGAAATTGTTGCAAAAGAGGGGCCTAACCATAATGAAATGATACTTTCCAAGGATAATTATTTTATTGTTTATTTTTGGATTATCTAAAATGGTGTATGAAATATAATGTGCATCACCTGTAGCAGAAACTTGAAAATTTGGCTTTTTTAAAATTATGAACTGATTAGCCTAGGTATGCCATCAGGGAATGCGTAATGAATAGTAAGGGACTAGAAGAGGCAACAAGCCAGTGTTTCTTACTGATTGAGAAAACTGAAATGAAAATAAAAAATAAATAAATAAAATAAAACCAGAAAATAGTTACTGTTTCCTTTCTGTAACTACAATTAATTTTGTATGAACACTCATTAGATTTATTTGGTTTATCCCCAATTTTGGATGCTAGACTATGTGTGCTGCCAACTTAAACAAGCTTTGCACAATAACACCAGTCTCAACCCTGACATTGTTTCATGTGCTGAATGTGGTTACCATAAACAACATGTTCCTGATTAAGGAAAAGACCACCACAAAATTGAATCACAGCAGGAAAATAAAACGAGACCAAATAAAAATGTAATTATGTATCATAATGTTATCAGATGCATCTAACACAAAAGTTACCAACTATTCTCTTAAGCTTCTGTTCTTCTTGGGACATAGGAAGAAATGTCGAAACCAGTTACATAACTGTTACTTGTCTCACTGTCCATATGTAATAACATTAGGAATAACAGAACCATCTCTAAATAATGGAGAAGGGCATGAAAATAACATACTGTAGACAAGTACACATTATGTTAGTATGACAGGCAGAACCAAAAAGGTGGGAGTGTGGCCATGCATGTAAAACAGGATTGGAATGCAAATCTTCTTCAATTAGATGGTGAGCCACAGCTTAGTGAGGATGTTTGGATTTGACTAGATAGCATTAGGAATCGAGGCCTCATGTTAGGAGTTGGTTATAGTCCTCCAATACAAAAAATAGTTTCAATTTACATCATTTTAAAAAGGCAAGTTAATAGGAGGATATTAATTAATTACCCAGATATTAACAGGGCTAGCCTTACAAGTATCAGAGCAGAAGAATGGACGTTTTTGGAAGTAATCAATAACTATTTTTAAAGCAGTATGTTAACATTAGGGAGAAGGCTCTTTAGATTAAGTATTTTGTAATAATTATCATTGGATTCAGAAGATAGATGTAATAGAACCACTAAGTGCTACTGACCATAATATAATAGATGTCTCAGTGTTTTAGCAGAATGCACATTCAAACCTAAACAGTTAAGTTTAACTTTAGCAGGGCAGCTTTTGAAAAGATGCAGGCAAAGCTAAAGAAGATAAACTGGGATGGGCTTTTAGGTGTAGAATAGTTGAGGCAATGAGGAGCAGGTTTAAAACTGTTTTAAATGTAATGAAAGAATAGTGTATCCCAGGATTTAGAAGTAGTAGGCAATTAAAGAAAACTCTGTGCGGATAAATAAGGAGCTGAAATAGAAGTTATGAAGGAAAGCACAGGTGTATAAGGTGTACAAGATGAATAACGGCAGCACAAACCATAAGGCGTATGACAGCAGTTAAAAATAATACTTGGAGAGTTAAAAGGCAGTTGAAGAGAAGTATTGTAGAAAAAAACAAAAGATGACACAAAGAGGTTCTTTTACTGTTTTAGTAGCAAAAGAAAGGTCAATGAGGAGGTAAAAGTATTAGGAATGGCAAAGGTGAGCTACAGTACACAGAGAGTGAAATAGTAAATACTGTGAATTTTTCTGAAGTTTATATGCGGGAAGAAGTTGATAAACTCCCACAAGGAAAACAGACTATTAAGGGAGGTACTTAGTGATCTGGAAATCAAATTTTTAATTAGAACCCATTTATTTACTATTAAAGATTTATGTTTCTTTGGGCTTAGTTTTAGTTAACTCATTTGTTATGATTCAGACCCTTTAATTGACTATTTTAATTTTAACACATTGACTGTTGGCATATTTACTACCAGGATGTTGCTGTATAGGTCTACGCATATAAGATAAATACTGAACTAATGTATTAGACAGCAACATTTTATTATTAACAGTAACTCTGTCAAACATGTAAAGAAACTGTGAATTACTTTATTTTCACCAGCAACATGACTAATAATCCATATTTGAATGACAGCCCTTGAAGCATAGCTCCACGCAGAGTGCAGGCTTAGAAGATCAGGTGCCGCAAATATAACATGTTTCTTTGAACTGTCCACACTTGTTGCACACATTTGGCAGTTGGTGTCTTTTTGTACTAAGTGGGCAGAAGAATGTCCATTTAGTGCAGTCATGATAAATCAAATGCCTTATCCATATTACTAACCGAGAATGGTAAACCGGAAGGCATGGACGCAGGTACACGGCGATGGGACCAGGAGACATAGTGCACATGCGCCTACAGCGCGCGTCTCATAAACCGCAAGTGAAGTCTGATCCACCACGAACGAAGGAGTCACGGCCCAAAAACGAAAGAGCTCAACTGACGTGAATAAGACATGAAGCAACAACGCACCCATAGCTAACGACTAACGACACAGCCACACAAAAAAGAAGATTCTGCGCTGCACCCCAGAGTCAAACGGAAGAGGCTACGGAGGCCCCACAGGTCCACACAGATAGTACGGAAGGCACGAGACAGTACGAAAGGCGCAGGCGCCTACAATGCGCTTCTGAACTAAACATCCACACTACACAGCATGGTCCATGCGCTTCTAACACACCGCAAGCATAAACACGAGATAGTACAGAAACCCCACAGATCCGGACTCCACAGCATATGTGAATCACATTACAGTAATACAATACTATAAGTACTCACAGAAAACACAAACAGAAGAGGCAGGGGTAGGCAACGTCGGTCCTGGAGTGCCACAGTATGTGCAGGTTTTTGTTCCAACCCAGTTCCTTAACGAGAACTCAATTATTGCTGATGAAGCACATATTGCTTAAGTGACATTTTAATGCTTCATTTTAGTGGTCTCGCTTGTTAAGGTTCTCCAACCTTAATTGCTTATTTCAATCTTAAACTGCTGCATTCAGTGTTTTAATTGCTCCTTATTAGCAATAAGATGTAAAAGACAAAGCAGCCAGCAGTTCTCCAGCTAGCTTTTTTCCAATTACATCTGTGTGTGTTCATCATGCACGGTTTGATTTAATAATACACTTAATAGAAAAATGTGACAGACTGAAAATGATCTGTTTTAGGCTTCAAATCATTTGGATGATATCCTTGGAAAGGAAAAAAATCTACGATATAAAAGCCTTACATTGCACAGACTAACAAGCCATAAAATTAAATAAGGTCTGAGATTGGCAATGATTGGTTTCTAATTAAGCAATTGGGTTGAATGAAAACCTGTAGCCACTGCGGCTCACCAGGACCGACGTTGCCTACCCCTGTTTTACATCTTATTGCTAATAAGGAGCAATTAAAACACTGAATGCAGCAGTTTAAGATTGAAATAAGCAATTAAGGTTGGAGAACCTTAACAAGCGAGACCACTAAAATGAAGCATTAAAATGTCACTTAAGCAATATGTGCTTCATCAGCAATAATTGAGTTCTCGTTAAGGAACTGGGTTGGAACAAAAACCTGCACATACTGTGGCACTCCAGGACCGACGTTGCCTACCCCTGGAAGAGGCTTCGTACAGTCTTCCACGTCCCACCCCACAGTCAAACCAGAGAAGGTACGGAGTCCCTAAACGTCCACAAAACACAGCGTAGTCAAACACGAGATAGTACGGAAGGCGCATGCGCCTATGCACCGCAGGCGCTTACAGCGCGCTTCTCATAAACCGCACGCGAAGTCTGATCCACCGCGAACGAAGGAGTCATGGCCCAAAAACGAAAGAGCTCAACTGACGTGAATAAGACATGAAGCAACAACGCGCCCATAGCTAACGACTAACGACACAGCCACAGAAAAAAGAGGATTCTGCGCTGCACCCCAGAGTCAAACGGAAGAGTCTACAGAGGCCCCACAGGTCCACAAAGATCGTACGGAAGGCGCGGGAAAGTACGAAAGGCTTAGGCGCCTACAATGCGCTTCTGAACTAAATGTCCACAGTACACAGCATGGTCCACGCGCTTCTAACACACCGCAGGCATAAACACAAGATAGTACAGAAACCCCACAGATCCGGACTCCACAACATATGTGAATCACATTACAGTAATACAATATTAAGCACTTTACACATGGACAACTGTATGTAGCCCTCTCAAGAGAGTACAGAACCCTACATGTCCACACTACACAGCATAGTCAAACCCGACTTAGTACGGAAGGTGCAGGCGCCTACAACGCGCTTCGAAAGCACCGCAGGCAAAAACCCGAGATAGTACAGAAGCCTCAAAGATCCAGACTCCACAGCATATGTGAATCACATTACAGTAATACAATACTATAAGTACTCACAGAAAACACAAACAGAAGAGGCTTCGTACAGGCTTCCGCGTTCCGCCCCACAGTCAAACCAGAGAACATACGGAGTCCCCAAACGTCCACAAAACACAGCATGGTCAAACACCAGATAGTACGGAAGGCGCATGCACCTATGCACCGCAAGCGAAGGAGCCACGGCCCAGAAACGAAAGAGTTCAACTAACGGAAATAGGTAATTTTAACAGTGAGTGCAATTATCCATATTACTAACAGTAAACAACATATACCTAATCAACAAATCCCAAGGACAGACCATGGACAGAGTCGGCCTTTACCTCTCTGAGCCTGTATTTAGACATGGACAACTTTATGTAGCCTTCTCAGGAGTTCAGCATGCATGTGACGTTAACGTCAAGATTATAATAACTCCATACCAAGGAAAACTCATTCAAGGACAACACGCCGTCTTTACTACAAATGTGGTGTATGAAGATATCCTTTGTATGTCATCTACACCTTTACACTCCAATATATCTCATACATAGATCTGCGCAAACTCAAAGACATTCTATACTTACATAACATAACAATTAAACTGCTATTGTCATTTACATATATTACATAGACTTACAGATGTCGTAACGGTGAACATGATACATATGTGACAATTACCAGGACAGACAATAATCTCTTTCAAATCTATTTCGGGTTACCCAAGACCAGGGGGTTGGCGAGCGAAGCGAGCAGGGGGGCGGAGCCCCCTAGTGATGGAGAAACGCCTTTGTGGCAACTATCCGCTTAACTGCCAGAACCTACAGGTTCCACATTATTCAATTGCTTGTTATTACCTTGATTACTGTCATTATCATCAAAATATTCAGTCAGTCAGGCATTGTCCAACCTGCTATATCCTAACACAGGGTCTCAGGGGTCTGCTGGAGCCAATCACAGCCAGTAGAGGGCGCAAGGCAGGTACAAACCCCGGGCAGGGCACCAGCCCACCACAGGGCACACAGTCGGATATGTGATACAGTACCTGCTAAATAATACAAATAGATTGAGATTCAGACCTATGAATATAAAAACTCCAATCTTCACCCTCTCAAGTAAGCAAACCAGCCACCGTGATGCAACATCTGAGGCTTCACCTCAGGCACTGATGTCCGAGGTTTGATCCCAATAAAGGGAAGCAAAGGTGCCTCAGTTATGGAGAAACACAGGTTGTGTACTATTTGAGAGGTAGTGTATAATATATATATATATATATATATATATATATATATATATATATATATATATATATATATGGTTGAAAAAGTTTACTGTCAAATAATGCAAAGAGTACGCGACACGTGTTTCGCCCTAATTCTGGGCTCATCAGGCGTACACACCCTACTGCACTCCCTCTCGGGAATCGAACCTCGGACGTCAGCGCCAGAGGCGAAGCCCCTAACGTTGCACCACGGCGTGTGGTTCATTTATTTGACTGCATGTAGATCGGGGTAATTACATTCACGTCATTCGTATTCTGTGTCACAATCTGATTGTATGGGTGGTTACCTACCAGGTTACGCTTGTGGTTGGCCAGCAAGTCTGCTAACATCCGCCACGGTGCCCTCAGTTGTGAGAAGCAGATCATAGAATGGTTGAAATAGTTTACTGTCAAATAATGCAAAGAGTATGCAACACGTGTTTCGCCCTAATTCCGGGGTCATCAGGCGTACACACTCTACTGCACTCCCTCTCGGGAATCGAACCTCGGACGTCAGCGCCAGACTACGAATGACGTGAATGTAATTACCCCAATCTACATGCTGTCAAATAAACGAACGTGTGTATGCCTGATGAGCCCAGAATTAGGGCGAAACACATGTCGCGTACTCTCTGCATTATTTGACAGTAAACTATTTCAACCATTCTATAATCTGCTTCTCACAACTGAGGGCACCGTGGCGGATGTTAGCAGACTTGCTGGCCAACCACAAGCGTTACCTGGTAGGTAACCACCCATACAATCAGATTGTGACACAGAATACGAATGACGTGAATATATATATATATATATACACACACTAGGGGGCTTCACCCTCTGCTTGCTTTGCTTGCCAACCCCTTTCCTCCCCTGCCAGCGGCCGATTCTCTGAAACCCCTCTTAAAATGGTGATACAATGGGAAACAAATACATTTTTTTTTAAATCCTCTTTGCTCGAGCAGCTGCTGGCGTGCTGCTGCTGCTGTCCTCATGTGTGGTCTGCAATTCGCTCACCTACCCCTTCCCCCTCCCGCCAGCAGTAGGTGCCATTGTGAAGAGGGGGGCTGAGCGCACCCCAAGGAGGTGCGGCCGCCCCTTCGAAACCCCTCTTAAACAGTGATACATTGGGAAACAAGTAACAGGTGTTTTTTCACCTCTTCTTTGCTCAAGAAGTTCTTGGCTACCTGCTGCTGAGTGCCATGTGATCTGCATTTCTTGCGGAGCTTCGAACATTTAAAAGCCTGTACAGCATCTGAATATTCGATCTCTTTTTGCTGCTCCATTATTTCCCTGAGTAATACTTTCAGATTGTTTGCGCTAATGTGATCTTTACTCTCATTTTTTTAGACTTTAGAATTTTCTTGCTTCCATTATCGCTAACCTGCTCTGCATGTGTATTATGGGACTTGTGTCTGAAGGCTGTAAGTATGACGTGACTTGTCCGTCTTGTGGGAAGTGAAAGTGTCTCTCTATCTCTCTTCAAAAGATCACGTCTCGACCCCGGGAAAAAGTCTCGTTGCAAGTTTTATATATACTCACTGTCCTCCATAATATTTGGGACAAAGATGCATTTTTCCTTCATTTACCCCTGTGCTCCACAAGTCAAATAATTCAGATTAAAATGCACATTGTAGATTTTAATTTAAGGGTATTTGCATATATGTCTTTCACACCATATAGAAATTATAACACTGCCCATTTCAGGGCACCATAATGTTTAGAACATAGCAATGGTGCGTATATTAAAGCAGTCATATTTAGTACTTTGTTGCTTATCCCTTGCATGAAGTGATTGCTTGATTTTAGCTTGTTTTGGAAGAACATCTATTTTCTTAATAGTTTATAGTTTCTTGCAGCATTTGCAGTTCTGTTTTAATTCTGGCAACACTACATTTACATTTATTTATTTGACTGACACCTTTATCTAATGGGACTTACAATTGGTTAAATTTTGTTTGGTTTTCTAATTGAAGCACAGGCAGATCAAGTGACTTGCTCGTGGTCACACAGTATCAGTAGTAGGATTTGAACCAACATCCTCAAGGTTTGGAATCTAAAGTCTTAACCAATACACCACCACACTACCTCACCACTCCACAATAAGTATAATAATCAATACTAGCCAACCCGCGGCGTAGCATACGCTGCATAATTATGTATTGATAGGTGAACACTTCCTGAAAGACACAGTTGTCCAAATGGGGTTGGTTTTGAGGATACGACTGTAGGTGAATGAAAAGATGTAACTCTGGAGAGGGCAACATACAATACAGCGTTTTACACGCTGCATACATCGATTCACATCGAAGTACAGACACTGCTAAAACCATGGAATATCCCTCGCAAACTGTTTTACACGCTGCATACAGCGATTCACATCCACAACAAATATGATTCTTCTTAGATGGTGCTGTCGCGTCCACCTTCGCTCTCAAAGCATACACACTGCCTGGTCATGTGCCTGCTCACAAAAGCAACTAACAGAGACCCGCCCACCAACTGTAACTATATACATCGGACTTCCAATACAACTCGGAGTCCTGCCACGTGCAAAAGTTTGCTGATGACACTGCTATCGCGGGCTGCATCAGGAGTGGGCAGGAGGAGGAGTATAGGGACCTAATCAAGGACTTTGTTAAATGGTGCGACTCAAACCACCTACACCTGAACACCAGCAAAACCAAGGAACTGGTGATGGATTTTAGGAGGCCCAGACCCCTCATGGACCCCGTGATCATCAGAGATGACTGTGTGCAGATGGTGCAGACCTATAAATATCTGGGAGTGCAGCTGGATGATAAATTGGACTGGACTGCCAATACTGATGTTCTGTGCAAGAAAGGACAGAGCAGGTTATACTTCCTTAGAAGGCTGGCGTCCTTCAACATCTGCAATAAGATGCTGCAGATGTTCTATCAGACGGTTGTGGCGAGTGCCCTCTTCTACGCGGTGGTGTGCTGGGGAGGCAGCATTAAGAAGAAAGACGCCTCACGCCTGGACAAACTGGTGAGGAAGGCAGGCTCTGTTGTTGGCATGGAGTTAGACAGTTTAACATCTGTGGCAGAGCGACGGGCACTCAGCAGGGTCCTCTCAATTATGGAGAATCCACTGCATCCACTGAACAGGATCATCTCCAGACAGAAGAGCAGCTTCAGCGACAGACTGCTGTCACTGTTCAGCTCCACTGACAGATTGAGGAGATCGTTCCTCCCCCAAACTATGAGACTCTTCAATTCCACCAATAGAATAAACGTTAACATTATACAAAGTTATTGTCTGTTTTTTTTACCTGCATTATTATCAATCTTTAATTTAATATTGTTTATTGTATCAGTATGCTGCTGCTGGAGAATGTGAATTTCCCCTTGGGATTAATAAAGTATCTATCTATCTATCTATCTATCTATCTATCTATCTATCTATCTATCTATCTATCTATCTATCTATCTATCTATCTATCTATCTATCTATCTATCTATCTATCTATCTATCTATCTATCTATCTATCTATCTATCTGTGTGTGTGCCTCTGTCTCTCTCTGGCTCTGCCTGTGTGTGCGCGGCTCTCTCTCTCACTGCCTGCCTGTGTGCCTCTGTCTCTTTGCGTCTGTCTCTCTCTGGTGCTGCCTGTGTGCGTGTGCGCGGCTCTCTCTCTCCCGCTGCCTGTGTGCCTCTGTCTCTCTCTGGCTCTGTCTGTATGTGTGCGCGGCTCTCTCTCTCACTGCCTGCCTGTGTGCCTCTGTCTCTCTCTGGCTCTGCCCGTGTGTGTGCGCGGCTCTCTCTCACTGCCTGCCTGTGTGCCTCTGTCTTTCTCTGGCTCTGCCCGTGTGTGTGCGTGGCTCTCTCTCCCGCTGTCTGTGTGCCTCTGTCTCTCTCTGGCTCTGCCCGTGTGTGTGCGCGGCTCTCTCTCTCACTGCCTGCCTGTGTGCCTCTGTCTCTCTCTGGCTCTGCCCTTGTGTGTGCGCGGCTGTGTGCCTGTGTCTCTCTCACTCTGCCTCTGTGTGAACCGAGGTTCGACTGAGGTTGACTAATGAAAAGTCAACGTGGCTCAGAGATGCATGTGGCCTCTAGCCCAGACGAACATAAATGACGGCGTTTTTTCCCAGTCGTCGCGTCCGAGTTGGTGGGCGTGGCTCTGCGAGTTGTCGTCGTATCCAATGGTCTTAGAGTTGGTGGGCGTGGCTCCTTCCTGCGTGCGCCATGGGCGGCTTACTTGTCGGCGGCTTAGTGAATCCACGCCCCTTCCGGCGTGCTTTCCATGGGTGGCTACTTGTCTCCCGGCTTAGTGAATTATATATATAGATCTTTGCCTTGTTTTCTAGAGCATTTGCAGTTTTAGATTAGATTAGATAAACTTTATTGATCCCATGGGGAAATTTTCTACAATGTATTTAGGAGTTTATTAAATTCACTAAATCTTTAAAGTTTATGTTAAAAATATGATAAATGCTGCCACCTCATTTAATTTAACAAGAAAATGGAATAAATATTTCTGAATGTCCGTCAACGTTCTATGGTGCTCATCTCACAGAATTGTCATCCCCCCCCCCCCCCCCAAAAACACAAATTAATCAAAACTCAAGGCAGAAAAATGTGACAGATATATGTTAAACTTATCAAAGTCTTCCACCTCATTTTCTATAATCCAACAGTTTTGTAACCTGCTTTATTCTGTTTAAGACCACTAGGTGGTAAAGGCTCACCAAGCAGCATTGGGAGCAAGGCAGGAATTAAGCCAGAATTGGGCACAGATCCAAAACCAAGCACAGCCAGACTTGGCTATCACAAATTATTCTAACAACAGGCATACACAAAAAAAAACCCAGATAGACAGGAAAGAATGTGCAAAATCCACAGAGACAGTAAGCATTGTGCTTTGAAGCCATCCCATTTGCTATAATATCTTGGCTAATATTATTACATCGTACAGTTGCTTAGTTGCTCAGTAGTAACAATATGCAAGTATTTATTAACCACATGAGTTAACCAATCTGTATTAACTACATCTTACCAGTATTTGGTAAACAAATAAATAAGTATTAATTGGCACCCTGCCCGGGATTAGTTCCTGCCTTGTGCCCTGTGTTGGCTGGGATTGGTTCCAGCAGACCCCCGTGACCCTGTGTTCGGATTCAGCGGGTTGGATAATGGATGGATGGATGTTTTCACTTCTCTTTCTTTTACATCATCCACACTAATTAATTAATACCATTCTGTTAGTGAGTTGAAAACTAATTGTCTTTAAATGTACTGTATATTTTCCATAGGAGGATACTGCAATTTCCTGTTGCTATTTTAAATTTTTCTAATCTTCAACGTGGGGTCTGAAATAGTCCCAGCACTGAGTCTGGCTCCTACTTTGAATGCTTCATTTTCCTCCCTTTTTTAATCCAATTATCGTATACTCGAAGTTCTAACATTTATCAGCGTATTATAAAGATTCACAGTATAACAGTATGAGTTTTCTGCACACAAATGTCAACAACGTTTCATTAACTTTTTTGGTTTAGTGTCATATCCATCCACCCATCTACCAAACCCACTTATTCAGTGCAGGGTGGTTCGAGCCTGTCCCAGCAAGCATCGGGTGCAAGACCAGAACAGGCCCTGAACAGAGTGCCAATTCATCACATTTCTCCAAAATAATTATTATTGTAGAGCCGGGAGGGCACTCCCAGCTACTGTGTGCCAATGCATTATTGCTCTTTACATCACTCTTTCAGGTAAGTTCTCTGTCCTGAGAAGGACAGCTTGCTGCTATTGCAGAAGTTGTAATTTCCATGAGACTTTGCAGGTTTGCCATTTTTCTAGGCTCCCCTAGGCCCTGAAAATACTTATTTGCATGATGTAATGCCTACTCATACTGGTGGTGACTTATCCCAGGGCTGATGTAACTTGTCAGCACTTTTGCATTATTAGATTTTATTATTACTTTTACATATTCCACCACAACATATTAATGGAAACTTATTTTGCCTACTATAAAACAGAATTCTGACCATGTTTATGTGTGTAAAATGGACAGAGAGTGTTTTAGTTTTACCTTTTTTCCCCATTAACAGTTTTACTTCAAAATGTTAACATGCTGTCTATATACTGGATAGCATGCAGAATCCCGCAGAGGATGGACGTAGTAAAGGTTTTCAGTTTTATTTTCCATTTCCTTTTTAGTTCTGTAGGAGCTAAAAACAAGCGGCGTTGCCGTCTCTACTGTGTATTTCCGTGTGTTACGGTTGCTGTGATCGTTTCCTTATCTCTTCTTCCAGCAATGTTGACCTAACAAACCTGCACATGTCAAATTGCCGCGTAGCTGAGTTTACCTTTTAAGACGGTGGATGTGCCAACCTGCGCTTCTCCTTTACCGGAGTCATTGAGGCGTTGCAAAGTCAATGTCACCTGATGACATACCTGCATATTTATCTTAGCCATCAAGAAAACTGAGAAGAGAAATTTATGATTACTTAATGGGTAGGCAAATGCATCGAGACGACAGTGATGTAAGTTAACAACCTATTTTTAACTCATCTATTTATCTGCACAATTGGGTTTGAAACAATCCCAAATATGCGGTACTGTTTTCATTCGACAAAACCGTCCACTCACTTTCTAACCATCCATCCATCATCCAACCCGCTACATCCTAACACAGGGTCACGGGGGTGAATCACGGGGGTCTGCTGGAGCCAATCCCAGCCAACACATGGCGCAAGGCAGGAAACAAACCCGCAAACAACAACCCCCCCCCCCAACAAGCACACACTAGGGACAATTTAGAATCGCCAATGCACCTAACCTGCATGTCTTTGGACTGTGGGAGGAAACCGGAGTACCCGGAAGAAACCCACGCGCACACGGAGAGAACATGAAATCTCCACGTAGGGAGGACCCAGGAAGTAACCCAGGCCTCCTTACCACGAGGCAGCAGCGCTGCCCCCAAGTAACAGAATGTTTTTTTTCCATTTTCCTAGAATACATACTTTCCAAGAATACAGCGCTACCCGCTGCGCCGCCCCACTTTCTAACCTTTTTCTATAGTCACACTCAACTAGAGCGTCACATGTACATGTTCGGCTTCCGTAGAATCCCAGCCCCCTTGTGTGTGTAATGTGATTGGTTCAGACGTCATCGTCTAGGCAGTAAAAGTTTGACATTTGCTCAGATAGAGGTTAGAATGGTTTTTGCAATGGCAGAAGCGTGGGTCTGTCCTACTGTGTTGCTGTGTTTTTACGGTTTTTTCTCCAATGTGAGACCGTCAGAGCCTTTCTTGACTCCGTACCTGCTTGGGCCCGATAAAAACCTCAGTCGTACGCAGGTCAGTATATATAACATCACGGTAAAAGTAGTAGTAGCACGTAGATCTGTCAGGAAATAAATGCTACCGATTTCTTTTAATACCTGCCTTAATGTTTCCAGCGTATATGTTTTTATGTATGTACTTAGCTTTAACGGTAGCGTCTGTACGGGATGCTCATTTAGCTGCATTTCACCATGCGAGTGTGTAATGTACTCCGACAATGAAGCGCGTGGTCTTTTAACCCGATGATCCATCAACGGTGCTTTACCTCGGTCAGTTCTTCTTTGATGCGGAAAGCACTATGTGTGCTTACTTGCTTTATCCATATCCATGGAAACTTCTGCCCCAACGTTTTACTTATTTTAGTACGGATTAACAGTGTAAATCGCCTCTGGAATGTAATAATGTTGAACAATTAGGCCAAGAAACTCCTCGTGATACTCCTTGTACTTTAAAATAGTGTATCGCATTACAGAAACGGTTCCTTTTAAAATTAGCTATCTTACATTTGACTTGATATAGGCTACATAGAAAAGGAAGGGCTAATAGATGGGATTGATAGCAGATGAATGAAAATCCCAGTGGCTGCGCGCTTTCTTAAACGTAAGGCAATTTTGTTTTTAAACGAACCTTCAAAGACAAATGAACGTTCGTTCGCACGACTTTGTCGATGTTACTTTTATTCCGGTGCAGCGCTCTTACCAGTTGTCAAGTTAGAACACAAAAAGTCGAGCCACCACATTTAAACAACATTCGTGCTATAAAATAAACATCGTACACATATTTTGAAAACGTGAATCGGCGTTCTTTGTTTGCAGTCTACCGGTGTTTTTAAAGACATTATTTCATGGCGCAATAGGAGCTGCAGAACAATAGCAAATATAAAGTGGATGAGGTAGTAGAAATAGTGGTAGCATTACCACTTCTACCGACTGTAGTGAACTGCTTACGTTTGTGTCCAACAAATATACAACACGTGGTTTGATGGGCAGTGTGGCGTATTTGTTAAGGACTTAACAACCAGTCCTGGCTCAAGACCGAAATGCTATGGGGAGCATGATGGAAGAAAGTCCTAAAAAATCGAACATATAACAAATACACGAAAGCGTGGTTGTCACGTTTAGTAAGAAGAGTGTGAAGCCAGCGACAGAAAAACAGTGCATCCGCCGGTAAGCCTGTCGATCGCAGTGCTTTTCATAATGCAGCGGGAGGTAAAAGTATATTTGCTGCTGATTCAAACCAACTCCAGTAATATCCTTGTTGTATCTTCTTTGCACGGGATGATACACTTAATTCACATAAAATAAGTAATGTTTCACTATACTGTGCATTCTGTGATTATCGAACTATATATTATATATTTTTGGGGGGAAATTGTAAAACAATAAAATTGATCAGCTTTAAAACAATACAAATCAAGAAATTGTTATTGAAAACAATAACTTATACAAAACTGATGGCAAAACGAATTTCGGCCCCATGAATCATGGCTGTACAGTACGCTTTTCTGGACACTTTAAAACTCTCCGCCAAGCTAAATGACGCCTTCCCTAATTAACTAAATACGCGACAGTCTGTTGCCTACAACTTTAAACAGATTCCAGAAATTAATGAATGTTTACAGAATGACATAATCGGTGTTTATACAGCCGTGCTTCTTGGTCCTGACCTGAGGAGCGTGTCTATATGGGTCGTTACAATTACAACGCGATGTGCATGGGCGCCGACCCGTTATCCATATTATTATCCATATTACTAACCGAGAATGCTAAACCGGATGATGGACGGAGGCACATCCCGCCATGGGTCGTAGCTGCAAAAAGAGGTGCTGCGCAGGCGCAAGAAAGGGCCGCGAGAGGCG
Organism: Erpetoichthys calabaricus; assembly: GCF_900747795.2. Classification (NCBI taxonomy): domain Eukaryota; kingdom Metazoa; phylum Chordata; class Cladistia; order Polypteriformes; family Polypteridae; genus Erpetoichthys; species Erpetoichthys calabaricus. Next base: position 122,131,939 of record NC_041397.2, on the reverse strand, counting down.
GATGAGGGGCCGCGAGAGGCGGACAAGACCACAGAAAAAACCAGTGAGCAAAGAAAAAAGAGGACAAAGAAATGAGACGCCGAAAGGAAAAGGCAAAGAAAAAAGTAGTCAAAGGCAGGCACCGCACGAAACCCATTGCACACGAAACTAGCACACAAAAAACAAGAAGACGCTCGCGCACAACAGCAAGGCTCCCCCCCCCTACAGGCACCGGACGGGACACACACAAAGAGGGGGATTCAACAAGCCCCTGGAACACAAAACGAAAGAAGACGCTCGCGCAACAACAATCCTCACCCACACACCCCCCCCCCCCCCCCCCCAAATCAATAAGAAGTGACACCCAAAGCCACATATCTAAAGGAAACGTCCATATTAAACATACGTCATCTCAAAACCTTCACACTAGGCAGCATAGGTGGATCTCATTAAAATAAAGCACTATTAACCGTTCAACTGGAGAAAAGGCTCCATATTAACAGTGAGTGCGATCCTCCTTATTACTTATACATATTTCGCACGCTGAGGAACAAACAAGTCATGCATACACGGTCACGGGTACAAAACGATTCGGATCGGATAACGGGACCAAACACACGAGCACGAATGAAACCAAACAAATACACGGCGGCGCATACAACGTGCTTCGGAAAATACGTGAGAAAAAATGTCTCGGATCAAAAAACACAAAGCTCAAGTAACCCCGTTACAGAGACGTGCCCAAATGAACAGACACATTGAACGTAGATGCATACAGCGCGCGTCTCAAAGTGCTGCATCGAAACAAGCACGATTTCAAAAGAAAGAGCTCGCGTCTCAGACATACAAAAAAGGGAGCAAAGCAACGCGCATATGACCGGCCAGAAAACAAGCAAGCAGGACTCAAAAAGCAGAAAACTCAACTGACCGACATACAAAAACGGACAAGGCTCAATACAAACAGTGCACGACGTAGAGTGAAACGGACTTTGCGCAAAGCGGAGGCGAATCAATTAAAAATCAAAAATAGCGCGTCACAAATAATGGACATGCAACAACGCGGCACTCAAACACCACAAGCAAAACATGCCCGTCACAGACATCAACGCCAGACGTCTGCTAAACGCTTACGCCAGTTGGCTGACAACGCTTTCAATAATGAGTCCACTATTGAGGAAAATTCATTGCGATTAATGAATGTCATTTGCAATCATTGTCATTCACTTAACTTCACAGAAGAAACAACTGGCAATACAAATAATGAATTTACACGTTGTTATCAAAAGGGGCAGATTAGACTGCCTCCTTTACATTCATATCCTGAATATCTACAGAAGCTTCTAACTAACGATGTGCCTGAAAGTAACAACTTTATGAACTGCATTAGATCCTACAATAGTTCATTTGCTTTTGCATCTACCGGAGTACATATCAGGCCACCAAAAGGCAATGGCCCATACTACTTTCGCATATGTGGTTAACACAACGCACTATATTATGTCCAAAAAATATTAATGTTAATCACATTATTAACCAGGTCATTTCATTACTTCCTGGAGAGACACGGCTCTTTCTAAGCTCTGACAAAGTTGACTCTGATGACGACAATGAACATCTGAATTTCCCCTTAGAATATTTGAACACGGCGGCACGGTGGCGCAGTGGTAACGCTGCTGCCTCGCAGTTAGGAGACCCGGGTTCGCTTCCCGGGTCCACCCTGCGTGGAGTTTGCATGTTCTCCCCGTGTCTGCGTGGGTTTCCTCCGGGTGCTCCGGTTTCCTCCCACAGTCCAAAGACATGCAGGTTAGGTGGATTGGCGATTCTAAATTGGCCCTAGTGTGTGCTTGGTGTGTGGGTGTGTTTGTGTGTGCCCTGCGGTGGGTTGGCACCCTGCCCGGGATTGGTTCCCTGCCTTGTGCCCTGTGTTGGCTGGGATTGGCTCCAGCAGACCCCCGTGACCCTGTGTTCGGATTCAGCGGGTTGGAAAATGGATGGATGGATGGATATTTGAACACTATGAACCCGGACGGATGACCACAACACAACCTTACCCTTAAAAACGGAACAATAATCATGCTATTAAGAAACCTTAACACTAAACAGGGTTTATGCAATGGCACACGGTTAGTCGTCAACACCATAACACACGATGTTATTCAAGCAACAGTTCTTTCAGATTCACATGCTAACAATACTGTTCTCATTCTTGGAATTGACCTTACGAGTTCTGACCTAGAATTACCTTTTACATTGAAACACCGACAGTTCCCCATTAAAGCTGCATTTGCCATGACCATCAACAAATCACAAGAACAAACCATGGACAAAGTTGGCATCTACCTCTCTGAACCCGTTTTTGGACATGGACAACTTTATGTTGCCTTCTCATGTGTTCGACGTTCATCTCACATTAAAGTTAAACTTAAAAATGATCCATGCCAAGGAAGACTCATTCAAAGACAAGACACCATCTTTACTACTAATGTTCTATACAGAGAAATATTCCAATAAAACATTACTCTATGCCAAACACTCTATTTTGTATTTATATAGGCATCATCCAAACCTGCACACTATTCTATATCTAATTCATACATCTCAGGAAGAGAGCGTAGGTTAGAAGGCGCGCAGATGTGGCAAAGTAAAATTAAGCATGCTATCAGCATGCTGTCTGGACTGCAATGTTAGTTTGATCATAGTACTAAAAATGTAGCTCCAAGTATAATCATTCGTCATATTAAATTTTGCTTTAAAATTGGTTAAATCTCGTTCTGTGTTGTTAACTACACCATCAATGACCTGATAAATATTCTCTTCACATTCATTATTACGATCGTAGCTTTTCTGTAGCAAAGCCCACTATTTCCTAAATTTTTTAGAGGTAGTATATAAATAAGGCATGGGGTTTGTATGTAATTATTAGAGTTCACATTTTAGTTTTTTGTTGTTTCTTAATGTTAAAAAATCCATGACAGTGCTGCCAGAGACTGGCCTCCTTGCCTCATGCACTGGACGTGTCCAACAGCATTTGCAGGGGCTTAGTCAGGCTCAGTTACCCACTGGAGCTGGAACTGGTATTGTTACTTGTTGGTTTTTGTGTGTTGAACATGATGGCGAACGGGTTGAAACAACCCTGTAAAATATCTTGCACATATGAAGTATGTATAGTGAATAAATTGTTTCCGTAATTCAAATGTTAAAATAATTTTGACTCGTCCTGTATTTCTTTGTAAGGTGATACACTCAAGGTAATTTGGTTTTATTGATTTTTCCACCATTGTAGAGGATTCCACTCAGTGTCGGCATCAGGAATCTACAGACAGCTTTTCACCTCTTTATCTGTTGCATGTCTGTAGGCAACACCAATTTCTGAGCTTTTTGAGCTCTGAAACCTGCTATACATGGAACTTTCATGAAACACTAATATATGCCACAAATAACCATAGCTGTACAAATGTTTTAAATGCCTCTTCCCTGAACACTATGCATATTTTGAACTGATTTTTAATATTTCCTAAAAACCAGGAATAATAACAAATTACGCAGTCGTATTCTACCCAGCACAATAAGCACAGACCATAGTTACATTTTTGTGATCACTGAAACAACGTCTTCTTGCACATAGAGCAGCAGTCAGTTTTTATAGAGCAGCAGTCAGTTTTTATGCAGTTCAGTGATAATAAACATGCATGGCACCTTCTTTGTTTTTGCCCACATTTGCTTCCGTAAGGAGCTTTTTTTCTCCATGATTGACAGGAGCCTGCTCAGCGCCTGTCACTCCGCCACAGATGTCAAACTGTCCAGTTCCATGCCTACAATAGAGCCTGCCTTCCTCCCCAGGCGTGAGGCGTCCCTCTTCTTTATGCTGCCTCCCCAGCACACCACCGCGTAGAAGAGGGTGCTCGCCACAACCGTTTGATAGAACATCTGCAGCATCTTATTGCAGATGTTGAAAGACCCCAGCCTTCTAAGGAAGTATAAAATAAGTATAATCGAAACAGAGGTAACATTTGTTTTGCAAGCGCACTTGAAAACCTGACAACAAGAGTGTGTTGTAAGCTGTTGAGTTTGTGTTGTCTGATTACAGTTAGTCGACTTACGATTTATGCATTTAATGACCATTCGACTTATGACTGCTACCACATCTCATGGGCAAACAACAGTTTTTGCCAATCCAGCTTCATATGCTGTGACTCATTCATCTTGGTCTTAGTTGAAACTGCTGCATGTAAAAAACTATGTTCAGTTACATTTGTGTTACAATTACAGGAAAAAAAGGCAATTGATCTTTGCACAAAAATAAAGGTGATCAAGCAGTATGAAGGAGGAAATAATAGTGAATGTGATCGCATGTCACCTTAATTTATCGCATTGTATTCGGTTTCTGCCACACTCACTGTACTTCACTTTGGCTTTGAATCCAGTTAACCTCTGAAGCTTCAGCGTTGTGACTCCCGATGTGCCTCTTCATGTGCACCGCCATGAAGGGTTAATGAAACCACGCTGAACTCCTTTATCTATAATGTTTATTATTAACAGGCTGAACTGTTAAAACAGAAAACATAATGACTGCTCAAACTCTGCTGATACAACGAATCCTCTCATAGTTAAAAGTGAATATTGGGAGAGTCTCACACTGATGTCATAACACAGACAAAGAAAGGATACGTGAAGCTGTTGAAGGTTTGGCACCCATGTGAGCAACAGCAATAACAAAACAAAATAATAAAAAAGAATTTACAAAAAATGATAGTCTGCAAAATGTGCTAAGAATGAGGAGATAAAAAAAGGATATTAAACAGTACTATACATATGGTCAGGTTTGAATACATATACTGGTCTGTCTTACGTCCAGATCGACTTGGACTGGTCCATCGGAACTGAATGTTGTTGCATGTCAACAACTACCTTTATTACTAATAATAATAATAATATTAATCTTATTTAAAGAGGTAGACTATCCTTAATGTAGCCATACTATTTCTATCAGTTGAGCAGCTGAAACACCAATATTTTATTAATAGAATTATGATTCATGCACAAGTATAAATGTTGTAAAGTATCATTAAATACCATTAATGCTAAAAATCCTTATCATTGTGTGAAATCAACACAGGGTAAACCGGCATCGGCAATATATCACACAGCACTACTTTCTAGGATGAATTATTAGTTGTTTTTTGCAGTGTATGTTTTGTCAGGTAGATTGCAAGGGTTACAAACTGTGGAAAGGCAATTTACTTGCTTTATTAAACAGAATAAAATGATTCAGCTGTGTTAACAAAATTACAACTGTTTGTCTAATAACCAATTAGAATTTTAGCACGATTAATGAAGGATGAGCCAAAAGTTTTTCATTAGGACACTGGAGCAGTTACTTCTGAAAATGGGTCTTTGTGATTATATGTGAATAATAAATTACAAATCAGTCATTTCAAGTAGTAATAACCATTAGCAATGTGCTGGGTAGATCTAAAATCAATTTAGTGGTTGTTTGGTTAAAAAGTATCTGTTTCTATAAAAACTGTTAAAAGTGTGTAACTCTAAACTTTTGAACGTTAATGTTTATGAACACAGGAGAATGAACAAACTTAGATGGTGGCAGGGCTGTAAATTGAACCTACGAACCTGCGATTGTGACAGAACAGTGCTTACAAATGCATGACTATGTTACCACCTGATTAAGGTATAGTCCCACAACTCCGCAGTTTATTAAAGATTATAGAATCTCACTTCAATATAAATAAAAACCATTGAAACTATTCCGTACATTTTCATTCCTACATAATTCAGTTAATACTTGCTAGTGCAAGTTTCGAAGCATGGCACCAGTCCATTGATGGGCACACTTGTGTAAATAAGCATACTTGCTCATACCTGGAACAATGTACACGTAGATTCACCAGTTAACGTGTACATTTTTTGGACATGGGGCAGATTGTGCAAACTCTGCAATGGGTGGTGGTTCAGACCTTATCTTCCTGGAGAGGTCAGACTGTAGTGCTAACTGCAGTGCCACTATGTCAACCTCAGGGGATACCGATAGATGGCAAGAAAACGCATTGTAAAAGTTGATTTAAAGAAGAAAAGGTAAATCCCAGTTGAAGATAATTTTTTATTTGGTTTAGAGTTCAGTAAAGCATTAAGTCAGTTTGTTTCATATTTGCATTCTTTACTATTGATAGGCACATATTGAATATCTTTAATTGACTATACATATATTTTAAAGACTTAAGTGAGAAGTTTAAAAAATTACTTCACATGGGGTGTTTTTTATTTTTATTTATTTTTAAATACTGTGTTGGCTTTGCAGTTGGTGCACAGTCGTAAATCGTTTTCAGGTATGAGTTTATGACTGCCTCTTTGCCCTGCCCTTTTAAGGATGTTGCAGGAAAATTGTGCATTGTAGTGTTGTTTGTGTGCTTTAAATTCAGTGTATTTTTGTATTGAGAACTTCACTAAGTACAGGTGCAGAATGCCTTGAAGCTCACAAGTATTGTAGATACAAACACAAACTTTTTTCAAATTGCATAATGAATAAACATAAAGAAAGTGATTTGAAACTGATTATTATAAGTGGAGCCCACCAATATCTGTTCACTAAGTAACTGTTGAACTATGGCCAGTTGAAAATAGACGAGAGGAAAACAAAAACTTGGCAGTAAATTGGGGTGCAAGAGTGACATTCAAGAGAATTGTTTTAAAATCTGTTAATATAACTGCATGGGCAGCACGGTGGCGCAGTGGGTAGCGCTGCTGCCTCGCAGTTGGGAGACCTGAGGACCTGGATTCGCTTCCCGGGTCCTCCCTGCGTGGAGTTTGCATGTTCTCCCCGTGTCTGCATGGGTTTCCTCCGGGCGCTCCGGTTTCCTCCCACAGTCCAAAGACATGCAGGGTAGGTGGATTGGCGATTCTAAATTGGCCCTAGTGTGTGCTTGGTGTGTGGGTGTGTTTGTGTGTGTCCTGCGGTGGGTTGGCACCTTGCCCGGGATTGGTTCCTGCCTTGTGCCCTGTGTTGGCTGGGATTGGCTCCAGCAGACCCCCGTGACCCTGTGTTCGGATTCAGCGGGTTGGATAATGGATGGATGGATCGATAATATAACTGCAGATGCAAAAGGCAAGAGTAGGAAATTCTGTCTCAAAAATACTGTGAATGGGGCATATTTGAGAATGGAAGCTGACAGTTTTACTAATGACAATACAATATAACATTCAGTAATGAAAATAGTGATCTGGGAAGTGATGTGCAAAATTTGTAACACATTGCAGTACCACTTACTGGTGCCTCTGGAGTATTGTTGTCGAAATTATTGCAAGGACAAACAACCATTTTTTTTTTTACATTCAGATTTTAGTTTTTACATAAGATGTTTTTGTAATACATTCAAGGTATATTTGAATAGGGACATTAAATCTGACATCTCCAGTTTACAGTAATATTTAATTGTATACCTTCCCCAGAAAGAATGTTTTTCTTTGTTCATTTTTAAAATCCTTTACTAATTCTATGTTATTTCTGTTTTTGCAGGTGTTTAATGAAATCTATCCAGTATGGACTTACTCCTACCTTGCACTACTGTTTCCTGTATTTCTGGCCACAGACTATCTACGTTACAAACCTGTCATCATTTTGCAGGGAGCTGCCTTCATTATAACCTACATAATGCTTTTGTGTGCACAGGGAGTGTTGGCTATACAGTTTTTGGAGTTTTCTTACGGAGTTGCCACAGCAGCTGAGGTTGCATACTTTTCCTATATATACAGTGTAGTGGAAACTGTCCAGTATAAGAAAGTGACAGCTTATTGTCGTAGTGTCACACTGGTGGCGTATACTGTTGGCTCCATCTCTGGCCAAGTTCTTGTGTCTGTATTCAAAGTGCATTTGTATTATCTTAATGTGTTTACTTTAGTATCTGTGTCATTGGCTTTTATCAGCTCATGGTTTCTTCCAATGGCAAAAAAGAGCTTATTTTTTCACCCAAGGCTGGAACATTCAAATAACCATAGTTCTGAGAAGACTACATGTTTAAACAGCAAAGAATGTTTGGAACAAGTACCTCAGGCAGAGGATGTAGAATCAAAGCTGCCACTAAATGACCGCTGCCGTCAGTCTTCACGTCTGGTATGTATATTTTATAAGGACATGATGTGCAAGTATATGCCAACAGTACAGTGATCCCTCGCTATATCGCGCTTCGCCTTTCGCGGCTTCACTCCATCGCGGATTTTATATGTAAGCATATTTAAATATATATCGCGGATTTTTCGCTGCTTCGCGGGTTTCTGCGGACAATGGGTCTTTTAATTTCTGGTACATGCTTCCTCAGTTGGTTTGCCCAGTTGATTTCATACAAGGGACGCTATTGGCAGATGGCTGAGAAACTACCCAACTTACTTTCTCTCTCTCTCTCTCTCTTGCGCTGACGTAGGGGGGTGTGAGCAAGGGGGGCTGTGTGCAGCTGCTTCCTGAAGGACATGCTGCACAGTGCTTCGCATACTTAAAAGCTCAAAGGGCACGTATTGATTTTTGACTTTGTTTTTCTGTGGCTCTCTCTCTGTCTCTTCCTGCTCCTGACAGAGGGGGTGTGAGCTGCCGCCTTCAACAGCTTTGTACCGGCGGTGCTTCGCATACTTAAAAGCCAAAAAGCCCTATTGATTTTTTTTTTGACTGCTTGCTTTGCACTCCTTTGAAAAGGAAGATATGTTTGCATTCTTTTAATTGTGAGACAGAACTGTCATCTCTGTCTTGTCATGGAGCACAGTTTAAAGTTTTGAAAAAGAGACAAATGTTTGTTTGCAGTGTTTGAATAACGTTCCTGTCTCTCTACAACCTCCTGTGTTTCTGCGCAAATCTGTGACCCAAGCATGACATTCTAAAAATAACCATATAAACATATGGTTTCTACTTCGCGGATTTTCCTATTTCGCGGGTGGCTCTGGAACGCAACCCCCGCGATGGAGGAGGGATTACTGTATATTTATTTAGATATAGTTACAGGTCACTTAAGTATTCCATGTCAATAAGATGGCGCAGTAGTAGTTCTGCTGCCTGGCAGTAAGGAAACCAGGGTTTGCACTCAGGGTCCTCCCTTCATGGAATGTGTATGTTCTCCCCGTGTCTGTGTGGGTTTCCTTTGGGTGCTTCACCAAGCAAGTTGGGGCAGGTTAGGTGGATTGAGATTGGCCCTATTGTGTGCATGGTATGTGCATGTGTGAGAGTGTGGAGCCCTGTTCAGGAGATTGTTCCTGAATTGTGCTCTCTGCATGCTGGGATAGGTTTCAGCCACTTGTAGCCCTGCTCAGTATTAAGAAGGCTTAGAAAATGGTGTGGTTTATACCAATATTTAATGTGTTCGTTAATTTCCATGTATAGAGTTATTTGTTGTGGTAGTTCAACATTTGAACTATGTCACTGGTATACTGTCATTAAACTTTTGTTTAAATACAAACGGTAACCTGCCCCTTAAACAGGAATTGCGGAATTGATTTTTTTTTTTTTTTTTAGAGGTTTAATTTAGATGGACATACTTTCAACTGTGCAAACACAAATAGTAGATACATTTTTACAAAGATGAAAAAAAAATGTTTTAAGAGTGATCCTATAATTTTTCCATTTGATTCGGATCTATGATTGGTTGTATCAGCTAATATTTTCTTGTACTTTTAAATGACTTGGGTGGCCATTAAGGTATCCTTCTTCCCAGTTTTATGCAACACTTTAAGAAGCTTTTAATAGTCTGAAACATGGTATCCCTTACTAGTCAGATATTGGAAAACGTTTAACACCATGTCCTTCTAACAAGTCCAGACAGCAAGTGTATGCCTCTTTGAGGAGTGTACTGTACTGATGAGGTTTTCCTAATTTTATTTTCTAAGAAAAAAAAAAAATACAGCATTATTTTGGCTGTATCAGTTCAGCTGTATTTAGTGCTGCTGCTCCATAACTCCTGCAACCTGGATTCAGTTCCTAAACCCTGATGGTACTTTCAGGTTAGAGCAAACATGCTGTCTTTCAGTGTAACATTGTTTTTCTCAAATATGCTAGAAATGTGCAAAATAGTTTGATAACTCTAATTTGGCACTGTGTGTGTGTGTGTGTGTGTGTGTGTGTGTGTGTGTGTCTTGCACTGGACAGGCATCCTCCCACAGAGTTTGTTTGTGCCATGCAATCACTTATTCTTGGACAAACATCAGTCTTCTGTGACTTTGTAATGGGAAAACATTGTTCAGAAAATGGATGCAAGACTCCTCTTGGTTTTCTTCTCTTCTTAAAGAGTACATTTGTTACAAAGAACAATTGAGACAAACTACATAGATTTACTTAGTTTAATCTTAAAAGCGTGTATTTCTTCTTCTTTAGCTAAAATATTTTTGCTTGGGCAGGTTATGTTAATGTGAAGACATACAACTAATTAAATTATATAAAGTACATGTTCATTTTGATTTTACCTCTTTCAAAATGTGCAATAGGTGTTCTCGGTTAATTCAAAACTGTTAAGGAATCAGCCATTTATTCAGGGTATACAGTAATTATCTTTTCAATAGTATGCCTTTATCACATCCTTCTTTGTAGATTTTTACTTAGCATCAATGAGAGGAATGAACACTTCAGTTTTCAGTGAATATGTAAGAGAAGAAAAATGTTATGCTACAAATGGCATTGCTCCTAAGTGACTGACAGAAAGGGAAATTTATATAAATATGTTTTTGGAAATGCTATTTTTCTTTTCTTAAAAAAAATTATGAATGGTACAAAAAGTTTGACCAAGCTTGTGTTGTATTCACACAGTTTGGAATTGTTATTCTTCAAGGTACTTAATATTAGATACTTTATTAGGTTCACCATGTGGCATTTATGTTAGTAGGGTTGTATAGTTTTAAGTGTCTAAATTCATAATCTATATTATTATATATATATATATATATATATATATATATATATATATAATTTACTTACAACTTTGCATATAATTATGTGTTTACTTTGGTTTTATTACTATTTTGTTTTGTGTAGTTTTACAGTTTCTATAGTCCAAACTTTACATGCATGTGTGTGTGTGTGTGTGTGTGTGTGTGTGTGTGTGTGTGTGTGTGTGTGAGTGAGTGAGTGAGTGAGCTTGCAGCCTGAAAGGTTGTTCACAGCAGCATGCAATATCATAATCCCCAGCCATTCTTCCCAAAGCCCAGATATGGTAGATTCTATATAACTGCTTGTGTTCAAAGAACAGGCTAAGTTTTGTGTCCTGCCCATTGTAACGTGGGTGAGTCTTGCTATGCTTTATAGCAGTGCTCCGCAACCGGTGTGCCACGGCACACTGGTGTGCCTTGAGCCGATCCAGGTGTGACGCGGTCAAATAAGACAATTTTCTAACTAAATAATATTTCAACGGTCCTCCTTAGAAACACAATAACGAGAATACTTGCAATGAAATATTCGCGTAAATAGCCTTTTAAAGGTTTCATAATTTTATGTGTCATTTCTCTGAAATAATAAATCCCATCGCCTGGCGCCTACGACATAGGCCCTACGTAGTCGCCAGACAACTCCGTAGTATGCTTTGATAGGCAGAGCGCTCCGTGCCCTCACCTAGATTCAATTCAAGCCGACGTATTAGTCGTGCTACATCGCATTCACTCGTCTTGCGACAGTAGTTATCATTCATTACTATTAGTTGTGCTGCTGAATTGTGTATGGTTAACTTTCTTCGTGTGATTCATATTTAGTTTTATACCCCTTTAAATATGGATAAATTTTTACGTGGAAAAGATTCGCCTTCACGTACAGATGATGAAGAACCCAGCACAAGTGTTGCAAAAAAAAAACAAAGAAGATTGTGAAAAGGAAGTACAACGAAGACTACATTCGATATGGATTCTCGTGGTGTGGTGACGAAACGGCTCCAAAGCCACAATGCATCATTTGTGGCGATCAGCTATCAAACGAGGCAATGGCACCCAGGTAAACTAAATCGCCATCTAAATTCAAACCATCTCAGTTACGCCAAAAAAGACAAATAACTCTTGTGTTAATTAAAAATGATAAGCAGTCATACTTAAAAGATCTTGACCAAGAACTTCGAGTTGCGCTGTCAAATATTGAGCCGAATATAAAACTTTTGTGTTCATTGAAACAAGCGCAGGTATCACATTAATCAGTCATTATGTTATAATAATTATTAAGATTGCATAAAAGTAAATATAGTATAGTTTTTATGTATGTATACTTATAACAAATGTATACTTATAATAAAAAATGAAAAATTATTGTAAAATTTGTGTATTAAATTAATATCTATATATCAGTGGTGTAGCTGGAGATCATGTTGCCCAGGCAGTGAAAAATTTGACGCCCTAATGCTGAATTAAATTTTTTTTGCGCCTCCTCAAGGAACAAAAAAAAATGGAAACTACCGTAGTTTGGACGCCCCTAAAGAGCTGGCGCTCGGAACGGATAACCCCGCCCCCCCCCCCCACCCAAACTACGGCACTGCTATATATTTTAGCTTTTGACGTGCCGCGGAATTCTAGGAAGAACTTTGGTGTGTCGTAGGTGAGAAAAGGTTGCGGAGCACTGCTTTATAGGGTGAGGTGAGGTGGCTGTGTATAAGGACAAAGCAAATCTTTCTCTCTCTCTCTCCTCCCAGCATTTACATTGTGTTTATTGTAGATTTTTATTTATTTTCCCTTCTTCTTCAGGACATTTAAAATCATTTTTTTTTTCTCACAAGAACAGTAGTTGATGCTATAAATATCCAAGTCCTTTGACTGGAGAAATAAAAGGTGATTTTTGTTATATAGATTTTTATTAAAATGTGTTCATTTTTGTGGTACAATTTCCATTTAGTAATTGATAATATATCATTCTAATATAGATTGCGAGTTGATTTTAATCTTAATAGTTTTAAACTGACCAGTGTTCAAAATACTTTATTGACAAAAAATTGAAGTGCCTATGCAGTATTTTAGTTTTATTTGTAATTTTTGAAAACTCAAATAGACATCTTTCAATGTGTGAAAGTTGTGATTTTTGCTTTAATTATGCTTACAGGATGCGAAGGACATTAATAGAAAATCTGAGCTGCTTGGAGTCCTGAGAATGCTATGGTTGGACTTTCTTGATTGCTACTCCTCTTGGCCTCTGGTACGGTGGTCTTTGTGGTGGGCATTGTCCACCTGTGGGTATTTTCAGGTGGTTAATTATATCCAAGGACTGTGGGAAGTGGTCCTGCCATCATCACAGAACTCGACAATCTACAATGGTAGTGTGGAGGCTGTTTCCACACTGTTAGGTATGACTTTTTTGTTTGTTTCAATAGTCTTAAAAACATTTTTTGGTTTCAATTTTGATTGTTTGGGATATGTGTTCTACAAATTTCTATCCGTATTACGGTATTTCTCAAACTCTGCATTTCACTTCAAGAATAAAAATGGTTCACTTTCTGGGAATGCCATTCTGCATGACAAGTTTAAAGAATTTTAATTGGTTGCTTTAACAGTGCAAAACTATTTAGTTTGTAGATTTTTAATTATTTTTGCAATTATAGTTCCTTTAAATGTTGTATTAAGAGTGTTCAGAACTTGTAGGTAAATGTACGAGGGGGGACCCAAAAATAACTGGAATTTTGTTGTTGTTAGGTTGGTACTTGTAGTACGTGGTTGGGCCGCTAGGGCGATCTAGTTACACTCCTCACAAGTCTGTCTGCCAAGTACCATCAATCTGGAAGGTTGTGCTTGTGTTCAGTGAATTTTTTTGTAAAAGTAGTTTTGTGCAAGCGTCGTTTTTGTACGATGGCCGATTATCGTGAGCAACGCGCGGCAGTGAAATTTTGTTTTCTTCTTGAAAAAAGTGTTGCAGAAACTATTGTTAGAAACGGTATGACAACCCTGAACCACCCACCCTACTCACCGGATTTAGCTTTGTGTGATTTCTTTTTGTTCCCTCGGATGAAAAAAGACTTGAAAGGAAGCCGTTTTGCTGATGTCGAAGAGGTAAAACAAGAAACAACCAGAGCATTAATGGGCATTACTTCAGACGAATTTAAAAAATGTTTTGAACAATGGAACAAACGGTTAGATAAGTGTATTTCCGCCAATGGAGAGTACTTTGAGGGAGACTAATTGTAGTTTGTACAGAAAATTAAATTAAACATGTTTTAAAAATATTTCCGGTTATTTTTGGGTCCCCCCTCGTATGTTCAATAAATTTTATACATAAAGGTTTGATTGTTTTTGAAAAAGGGGGGGAATTGTAAACTTAATTGAGCTTCCATGGTTTTTGCATCTGTGAATTTTTTTGTTTGTGTTAGATTAATTAGACAAGTTTGCATTTAGCTGGAGTAGTTTCTTTGTGCAATTGGATTTGGTGAATAATAATGGATAGAATGTGCAAAGACTAAAATCTGTTAGGGATGATTGGAGTCTTAAAATTGAATGCACAGTGTGAGGGTGTACTACAATATTAGAAACAGTCCACAATGGGTTCCTACCTTTCACTGTGGTATTGGTTTCAGCAGTTATGATCTTGCAGGTTTACCTTTTTTTTTTTTTTTTTTTTTCTTCCTCCTAGATTTTCCAAGAGTAGACCATAACAGTTGTGGCTGGCATGTATATATGAGAGATTCGTGCTGTAACAGAGTAGAGATAGAAAGCAGTTAATGAGGCTACCTGTTTCTTTGCTATTCTAAACTATTTAAAACTTGTCCAACCCAACTGAACATATGCTTAAATTTTTTTTTTTGACTTTGAAACGATGTACATAGAAATGATTTGGGAGCTAAACAGTTGTTTGAGAAAAGGGGACCTTCATACTTGGCTCGGTATGTGGTTGGAGCATGAGGCAGTTGCTTAACTCTCAACAAAGTTTATATTCCCCTTGCTGTAGATTGCAATTGGACGGCCAAAGAATGGAGTGCTTCTATCTTTCTGGTTTGTCCCTGGGAGTAGTAAAAGATGATATTCCCTGACTACTTTGCTATTTAGGAGGGAAGGCTAAGAGTGCAGGTTGCACTGCATTTATCAACAAGCAGAAATAATAGGTGACGTCACATATTTTGGGAAAATTGACCACCTGAGAGTAAAAATGAGTTGCTTGTCTAAAGGATAAGCAGTAGTTAAACAATGATAAAAATTGTAAAAGTTTAGAGAGTATTTGGTTCTTGATAAGTGTTAAGGCTTCTTGACTCATTTTCATATACTTAATATTCAGTCAGTTCCACATGTTTGGTGGTTTTTTTGTGTGTGTGGTGGTTTTTTTTTTTTTTATATAAACATTGCATTTTTTATTTCTTTAGGTGCTGCTGTTGCATTTGCCATTGGATTTGTGAAGGTGTCGTGGGATGTTTGGGGTGAACTGGCTTTGTGTACTTCCTCTGTGCTAATAGCTGCATCTGTCTACATCATGGATTCTGTCAGGAACATCTGGGTGTGTTATGCTTCCTATGTTGCTTTTAGAAGCATTTATATGCTTCTCATAACAATTGCAACGTGAGTACCTAAGTTATTTTTTTGTGTAGTTTTTCAGTGCTGTTCTTTACTTTTACAGCTTTAGACATAATAAGGTGTATATGCTGCTTACCACATCAACATAAAGTGCACATGTGTACTGTATATAGAATGCTACTTTGTAACCTTCAACATGAACCTTCTTTGTGAGCTGAATTAGATGGATGGTCTTGTATTTGTACTGAATTTTTCTTTTCTCTATGATATGAAAATACACGCAAAAATTAGATTGTCAGAAGTTTACATACACTTAAGGTGAATTCTTTAAAACTTGCTTTATAACCCCTCCGCAGATTTTATACTAACAACTATAGATTTGCAATATTGTTTAAGACATCTACTTTGTGCAGGGCAAAAGTATTTTTTTTTTTATCAATGTTCACAGACAATATTGTGCTTTTTATTGACTTTTTATTTGACTTTTTATTGAGTCATACATACTTTGTTAATATTTGGTAGAATTGCCTTTAAATTGTTTAACTTGAGCCACACATTTTGGGTAGCCCTCCATAAGCGTCGTACAATAAGTTGCTGGAATCTTGGCCCATTCCTTCAGACATAAGTGGTGTAACTGGGATGGGTTTTTAGGCCTCCTTGCATGCACACGCTTTTTCAGTTCTGCCCACAACTTTTCAATTGGATTGCAGTCAAGGCCTTGTGGTGGCCACTCCAATACCTTGACCTTGTTGTCATAAAGCCATTTTGCCACAACCTTGGAGGTATGCTTAGGGTCATTGTCCATTTGGGAGATCATTTGCGAATGAACCTTGACTTCCTTGCTGAGCTCTTGAGATGTTGCTGCTACATATCTACATAATTTTCCTTCCTAATGATGCAGTCTATTCTATTAAGTGAACCAGTCCCTCCTGTAGCAAAACACCCCCACAACATGATGCTTAGATGGTGTTCTTTTGCTTGCAAGTCTCAAGCTTTTTCTTCAAAACAGTGATTGCCATTATGGCCAAACAGTACGATCTTAGATTCATCAGACCAGAGGACATTTCTCCAGAAGGCAAGATCTTTGTCCCCATGTGCCATTGCAAACTGCAGTTTGGCTTTGGAACAGTGGCTTCTTCCTTGCTGAGCCACCTTTTAGGCTATGTCGATATAGGACTTGTTTTACGGTGGATATAGAAACTTGTCTACCTGTTTCCTCCAGCATCTTCACAAGGTCCTGTTGTTCTGGGGTTGTTCTGCACTTTTCATGCCAAATAATGTTCTTCTCTAGGAGACAGAATATGGTGTAACAGTTGTGTGGTCCCACTGTGTTTATACTCGCATATTGTTGTTTGTACAGATGAACTTGGAATCTTCAGGTGTTTGGAAATTGTTCCCAAGGATGAACCAGATTTGTGGAGGTCCAGTTTTTTTTTTTTGTTTTTTTTTTCTTTCTTCTTCTTCTTCTGTCTGAGGTCTAAGCAAAGAGGCGGCGAGTTTGATGGTAGGCCTTAATATGCATCCACAGGTTGACTCCAGTTAGGCTTATTGGCTATCGAGGGCTAATTGGCTAATGTGTATGTAAACTTGTGACCCATTAGAACTGTGATGTACAGTGGGGCAAAAAAGTATTTAGTCAGCCACCAATTGTGCAAGTTCTCCCACTTAAAAAGATGAGAGGGGCCTGTAATTTTCATCATAGGTATACCTCAACTATGAGACACAAAATGAGAAAAAAAAATCCAGAAAATCACATTGTCTGATTTTTTTAAGAATTTATTTGCAAATTATGGTGGGAAAAAAAAGTATTTGGTCAATAACAAAAGTTCATCTCAATACTTTGTTATATACCCTTTGTTGGCAATGACAGAGGTCAAACATTTTCTATAAGTCTTCACAAGGTTTTCACATACTGTTGCTGGTATTTTGGCCCATTCCTCCATGCAGATCTCCTCTAGAGCAGTGATGTTTTGGGGCTGTCGCTGGGCAACACGGACTTTCAATTCCCTCCAAAGATTTTCTATGGGGTTGAGATCTGGAGACTGGCTAGGCCACTCCAGGACCTTGAAATGCTTCTTACGAAGCTACTCCTTCATTACCCAGGCAGTGTGTTTGGGGATCATTGTCATGCTGAAAGACCCAGCCACGTTTCATCTTCAATGCCCTTGCTGATGGAAGGAGGTTTTCACTCAAAATCTGACGATACATGGCCCCATTCATTCTTTCCTTTACACGGATCAGTCGTCCTGGTCCATTTGCAGAAAAACAGCCCCAAAGCATGACGTTTCCACCCCCATGCTTTACAGTATGTATGGTGTTCTTTGGATGCAACTCAGCATTCTTTTTCCTCCAAACACGACAAGTAGAGTTTTTACCAAAAAGTTCTATTTTGGTTTCATCTGACCATATGACATTCTCCCAATCCTCTTTTGGATCATCCAAATGCTCTCTAGCAAACTTCAGACGGGCCTGCACATGTACTGGCTTAAGCAGGGGGACACGTCTGGCACTACAGGATTTGAGTCTCTGGCGGCGTAGTGTGTTACTGATGGTAGCCTTTGTTACTTTGGTCCCAGCTCTCTGCAGGTCATTCACTAGGTCCCCCCGTGTGGTTCTGGGATTTTTGCTCACCATTCTTGTGATCATTTTGACCCCACGGGGTGAGATCTTGCGTGGAGCCCCAGATCGAGGGAGATTATCAGTGGTCTTGTATGTCTTCCATTTTCTAATAATTGCTCCCACAGTTGATTTCTTCACACCAAGCTGCTTACCTATTGCAGATTCAGTCTTCCCAGCCTGGTGCAGGTCTACAATTTTGTTTCTGGTGTCCTTTGACAGCTCTTTGGTCTTGGCCATAGTGGAGTTTGGAGTGTGACTGTTTGAGGTTGTGGACAGGTGTCTTTTATATTGATAACGAGTTCAAACAGGTGCCATTAATACAGGTAATAAGTGGAGGACAGAGGAGCCTCTTACAGAAGTTACAGGTCTGTGAGACCCAGAAATCTTGCTTGTTTGTAGGTGACCAAATACTTATTTTCCACTATAATTTGCAAATAAATTCTTTAAAATCAGACAATGTGATTTTTCTGGATTTTTTTTTCTCATTTTGTCTCTCATAGTTGAGGTATACCTATGATGAAAATTACAGGCCTCTCTCATCTTTTTAAGTGGGAGAACTTGCACAATTGGTGGCTGACTAAATACTTTTTTGCCCCACTGTAGTCAATAAAAAGTAAAATACTCTCAACATTGTGGAAAAAAATTTAATTTTGCACTGCACAAAGTAGATATCTTAAATGATATTCCAAATTTATAGTTTATTGGTATAAAATCTGTGGAGGGGTTCTAAAGTGAGTTTTAAAGAAATCACCCTAAGTGTATGTAAATTTGTGACTTCAACTATATCAGGGGTGGGCAAAGTCATTTGTGACTTCAATCACATGGAGTTCTTAAAATTAGCTGCAGCTTCTCTGATGTACTTAAATTAAATGATGTCTGGTTAGAATCTTTTCTTTTGATACTTTGGTTTTTTAACAAAAATTAATAAAGGGTTTTTTATTTTTTATAAAATTTAACATTCACACTAGATCTTATGTGTGTTGGAACTTGCCCCCACTATTGTGGGTATACACCTCTGTATAACTCAAAAGTGTTTCCAGAATTAAAAATATCCCGGAACAAATATTTGAGGAATGCTTGGTATAGAGGTCAGCGGGGTGGAAAGTGCTGATAAATAAATCCCACATTTTGGCCTTGTCTTAAAACAGTTGCCAGACTTTTTCAGTGCATTCACATGAGGTAATTTGTGGAAGTTTTACTGAGACTGTTCGCTTCCATATTGTTGTTAATACATAGAGCTGGTTACACAGCCATGCGCAGATTAAGTGAGGTTGATTGGGGATACAAGTAGCTCAACCACAACAAGGTTCTCCAAAGAGCTATAAAGGCAGTTATTTTGTTTCTAAAGCAGCCTCACAGTAATTTCTCAGCTAAAGAGTAGTGCATATCTTGCTGTTCTAATTTGTTTTTAAAAATGTTCAAGTTTTATTCCCCAACACTAACAAAGCATGTTTAGGAAGGAGATAAAAACACATCTGAGTTATTTAACTGTTTACACAGCCTACTGGAATAAAATGCTTAGATTTTCAGATTATCCACAAGATAGTCTAACATGTTATACAGATTTGCAGATTCTGTTTGAAAAATTTGAGTAAAGGACATTGTCTTTGTTTTGTACTTAAAATACTGTAGACAATATCTACTTCTTTTTTCCTCTAAACCAGTGGTTCTTAACCTTGTTGGAGGTACTGAACCCTACCAGTTTCA
This sequence comes from Erpetoichthys calabaricus, assembly GCF_900747795.2. Classification (NCBI taxonomy): domain Eukaryota; kingdom Metazoa; phylum Chordata; class Cladistia; order Polypteriformes; family Polypteridae; genus Erpetoichthys; species Erpetoichthys calabaricus. The sequence continues at coordinate 122,112,196 of NC_041397.2, read as the reverse complement.
TATGCACATTCACCGAACCCTTCTTTATTGAAAAATAAAATATGACTTTTTTCAAATTCAAAACATAGGTATATGTTTTACTAGTTTACAAAATGAATCGTGTATTAATATCACTGAGTTCAAAGAACAAAACCAATATAATGCATGAATTCACAACAAATTACATACCTTTTCACAAGGACATAACCTTTTTTAATACTACCACACTGAAATGATTTTAATTTTTAAATATATGTATTCCAATAATAAACTTATTGTATTATGCTATTTTTATCATTTTAACACACACCCATCACCTAATTTTCACCAGGCCACAATAATAATGAATATTTACTGCAAATCAGTGTGACTTCTGCTGTTGCCTTTGAGAGACCAGTTCAGAAATGCGTGGCTTCACCTTGGCAATTGCCACTCTCATGTTATTTTCGCAGCAAAGTCTGTTCCTTTTCTTCGTTTTTATGTCCAGCATCCTCAAAAAAGATTGCTCGCAAAGATATGTTGTAACAAATGGTATAAAAATTTCCAGGGCTTTCCTAGCAATAGTAGGATAACTTACCATTTGTCGACACCAAAACGATGAGAGCGTTGTTGTTCTGAAGAGTTGCTGTTGAATCTGGCTCTGCTGAATTTCAATGATTTTGTCGAGGTATTCATCATTGACATCTGCTGTCTCAATGTCAAACGTAAACGGCTGTCTCACCCATGCTGGATATGACTCTCTTGTAGGGAAGTATCAGTCAAGAGACTTTGCAAGCTCATCTAAGTGCATGGCAACTGCTTGCTTCAGTTCCGTAGGTACAGAAATATCTCCGATTCCAGACACATCTTCGATCTTACTTACACAGTCGTCCAGCAGGGGAAAGTTTGCGAAGTTATCATTCTTTGTTCGTCGTTTCCATAGCAGCAGCTTTTTTTGAAAAGCCTTCAGGTTTTCTTCCGCTTCAATGATGTTGACTCCCCCACCCTGCATCTGCTGATTGAGATGATTAAGAGCTGCATATATATCGGCCATGTACGCTAAAATGAGAATGAACCTAGAATTTTTAAAACAATCTGCATGACGATGTTGGTGCTCTTGTAAAAACTGAGTTAATTCCACACGCATAGCAAAAACACGATTCAGCACCCATCCCCTGGATAACCACCGAACGTTAGAATGGTACAGAAGTACCTCGAATTCAGAACCCATTTCTTTACACAGCTCACTGAAAATGTGGTGCCTTATCGCACAATTTTGCACATAGTTCACACATTCAGCTACAATTTTTAATACTTCCGTCATTTCTGGAGGCAAGGTTTTTGTTGCCAGCGCATGCCTGTGCAGAATACAATGCGTAACAATGATGTGTGGTGTGTCAGCTTTCACTAGCGCACCAAAATCAGACTTTCTTCCCAACATGACTGGAGCTCCGTCTGTAAAAACTGCAGAAACAATATCCCACGAAAGATTGTTGCCTCTGAAGAAGTCATCCACAAGTTTCTTCACATCGGCTGCCTTAGTTGTTGTTGTAAGAGGCTTACAAAATAAAAAATCTTCCTTTATCATGTCATCTTTCACATAGCGCACAAATACAGCAAGTTGACTTAGATTAGAAACGTCTGCGGTCTCGCCGAGTTGGAGGCTGAATTTTGTCGGGCTTGAAATTAGATCTGCAATTACTTGAGCTAAGATGTCTTTGCTCATATCCTCTATTCTGTCATTGATGGTGTCATTTGAAAGAGGAATTTGTGATAATTTAACTTCGGTTGCTTTTCCCAGCATCAGATTCGCCATCTTCAACACAGCTGGTTTTATGAGTGTTTCACCAATGGTGTGTGGTTTGCCCTGCTTTGCGATCAGGTAAGCAACTTCGTACGATGCTGTTAGGATCGGTTTGTTGATGGGTACAAAACCGAGAGCAGGCAGAGTGGCCTTTTCATCAAATCTGGCTCTCTTTATCTTGAATTCAGCAAGCGTTGTGTTCTTGTATTTCCCATCTCCATGTAGGTTAAGGAAGTGTTCTTTTAGTTTTACCGGTACTAGACTAGAATTGCTTAACTTGGCATTACAAATCATGCAGATAGGATGCTGACTCCCATCACGTTCTGTTATATATGTGAATCCATGTTGTACATATTCGTCCAACCACTTTCTTTTTTTGTTCGACATAGTTAGTATGGATTAAAATATTAAGAAAGAAATCTCACGACATACTATCACGACAGTCACAAGTCGACTACTGAGTGCACCAAATTCCCTGCAGCACCGATTGGCCGAACAATGTAGCGTAATTACCTACAGCTAATGATGACCAAGCGGGGTGTGTCATACGAATCATATGAGTCGGGTGCATGTCTTGACCTCCCGGCGCCGAACCCCTGAGACTGACTCACCGAACCCCTAAGGTTCGATCGAACCCAGGTTAAGAACCACTACTCTAAACTATCCATGAGTACTTATTTCAATGTACTGTATTTTACCATTGACTACGTATGTTAACAGTTGCAGGTTAACTGTTATTTTGTCATTAATTCATACAGGATGCCCTTTTCTGTCTTGATTTATTAACAGGTATCAGATTGCTGTGAATTTAAGCATGGAGAGGTATGCATTAGTTTTTGGTGTGAACACCTTTGTTGCCCTGGCTTTGCAAACGGTACTCACAATAGTGGTTGTTGACAACAGTGGACTGGGACTGGATATTTTCACTCAGGTAAAAAAAGTGTTTGGTTAGGTCATTTTTTTTTTTTTTCTTCTTTTGACATCCTCAAGACAAAAATGCCAGATATTTAGATAGATATAACTGTCTCCTGGAGGAAATTTGCACCTTTGGGCCGCATTTTTACATATAAAATTGGTGTAAGTAGCTTTTGTAAAGCATCTTAATTTTTGCCTTTCCATTTGTATGGATTATTGGAAAATGCACAATTTTATTAGTTTTTAGGAATGTTGTGAATGTTATTTTAGGAAAGTTGAGAAATTTGAGACTGGTTAGATGCTTTGGGTTTTATTGTCATCACTGTAGATATGTATATGCTAATGTGAAAAAACTTGTACTTATGTCTGCCTTTCTCCTTTCTCTCTAGTTTCTTATATATGCAGTCTATTTTTGTGTGATTGCACTTATATTTCTGGGAACTACAGTGTACAGATTTGTGAAAAAACGGAGAATTTGTCACCTGCACTCAGTTAAACAATAAATTTGAACTGGAAACTGCAGAAGAGTGGAGATATAAAGAGAAGATGAACTGTAGTACTAAAACTAGCAATATAGCATTAGAGTGAACAAACAGCTCTTAGAAGGTGACTGCTGTTTTTTTTTTTTTGTTTGGTTTTTTTTTTTCCATGTCACAAATGATTCTTTATTTTTGAAATTTGAAGTTTATTTTTTAAACACATTCCTGGAGTGATTCCAACAGTACATTCTTTACCACAGATTACTTAGTTTGAATTTAGTCTACGTATTGTTCTTGGTAGAGCACAGAGTTCTCCTACCAGTACTACTAGGATTCTGCACAAGTCAGCAGTTAATATTGCATTGTGGTTTACGTTTTTTGTGATTTCCTGCTGCTAAATGAATGTATGATAAGGTAAACTGATTTAAGCTGATCTGAAATTATTTGGAAGGTGTAGTCGTACAGAATTCATATTGGGCAATATAACTAAGCTGTGGAAAGTTCTCTAACTTATTTTGCACTGACCTTTAGCCTTAAATTAGAATGTTACCATTTTGATTCCAGTTAACGGTTTGTTGCTAGAGAAAAAAACAAAACAAATATATTAGTTTTTTTGTGGTAGCTAAATACAGGTAAAATGTCAGCTTCTGTATTCTGTTACTTAATGTGTGTAGTTTACACTTCAATGGCACTTAAGTATAATTGCACATAGTGTAATGTGTAGCTTTAAATTTGATTTAATAGCTGCATATTCTCTAAAAGCTGCGGTGGGTTGGCACCCTGCCCGGGATTGGTCCCTGCCTTGTGCCCTGTGTTGGCTGGGATTGGCTCTAGCGGACCCCCGTGACCCTGTGTTCGGATTCAACGGGTTGGAAAATGGATGGATGGATGAATATTCTCTAAAAGAAACTGGCAGCAATGTTGCACAGAAAGGCTTTCTGACCATATTTATCTATGTATAAGAAGAACTTTCTAAGAATCTTTTTTCCTTAAAAAGATGATAAAATTACTGATTAACGGTATTCAAATAATATTACAATAAACTTCAGGTACGGAGTCATTTCTGACTTAGTTCATTGCTCTTTAGTGTTGATAATTAACTTTATTTTTTGCTACTAGTTTTAAATGTTTTAACATTCAGGATCTAGTGTGATCTTTACTTGATGTCTGTATTTCAGCATTGATCTGTTTGATGATCATATATATATAGATATATATATATATATATATATATATATCTAAGTCCCTCTTCACGTGTGAGTGAATAAACGCTTCCTTGTGATTCACTGAATCAATATGCAACTCCTGCTTTTTTTTTTTTCTTTCTTTCTTTAAATATGACTGACTCTCTTTATTAACCCTCGAATTCTATGAGGAAGCAAACAATAAAAGCATTTGAGGTATATATCTTGATAAGGTTCCACATGTGGAAGCTAGTGATAAAACTACATGATGTGGCACGACAGCCCATGCTAAAAGTTACCACACCTTATCAAATATCTGGAATACATTTCACCATTTAAGATGCACTGTGAACATGGGGGCAAAATTGGCTTTAATGAAAATAACAAAGGATTATGGTGAAAGAAATTTTTTTTTTTTTTTTAACATAGTGATGTTAAAGTTGTGTTCCTCTGGGATTAGTGTTGTAACCAATATTGGGGAAAGTTGCTTTTACAAGTGACTTTGTTAAATTCCAAGTTATTAAACAAAAAATGTTATGTAGCTACTTGTTATCAAGTGTGTTTATAAACCGTGTGTTACTTTTTGTTACTTTTTCATTTGTGATGTTACTGGCCAGCATTTGTTATTAAACCCAGTGACAGAAGTAGGTGTGCAGCAAGTACCAGCTTTATTTCGTTTTCCATATTTGCATATCTATAGTAAATAATTGTGTACTGGCACCTTCAAGTAGGACATCAAACAACCCATAAATCCTGACAAATCCAGAATTAAATGTATACTAATTAAACCTTTGTTCAAATCTTCCCTAGTAATGTATTAATGCGCATATGCATAACACCAATTCCAAAAATGTTTGGATGCTGTGTAAAATGTAAATAAAAACAATACAATTTGTAAATTTCATAAATGCATACTTTATTCACAATAGAACATAGAAAATGTGTCAAACATTTAAACTGACAAAATGTACCATTTTAAGAAAAGAATAAGGTCGTTTTGAATTTGATGGCAGGAACGCGTCTCAAAAAGGTTGGGAGAGGGCCATGTTTACCACTGTGTAGCATCCCCTCTTGTTTTAACAATGGTCCATAAACATCAGGGAACTGAGGAGACCAGTTTCTGGACGTTTGGGAGAGAAATGTTGTCCCATTCTTGTCTGAAATAGGATTCTAGCTGCTCAACACTCCTGGGTCTTATTTGTCATATTTTTCATTTTGTTATGCGGTAAATGTTTCATTTGGTGAAAGCTGTGGACTGCAGGCCGGTCAGGTCAGCACCCAGACTCTTATACTATGAAGCCATGCTGTTGTGACAGATGCAGTGTGTGGTTTAGCATTGTCTTGCTGAAATATGCAAGGCCTTCCCTGAAAAAGATGATGTCTGGAGGGGAGCATAGATTGCTCGCTCCAAAACCTGTATATACCTTTCGACATTTCCAGATGTGCAAGCTGCCAATTCCATAGCCACTAATGCCCCCCCAAACCATCAGAGAACTGAGTGCTGATAACATGCTGGACGGTCCTTCCCTCTTGTCTGGAGGATGTGGTGTTCATGTTTTCCAAAAAGAATTTCAATTTGTCTGACCACTAAACAGTTTTCCATTTTTCCTCAGTCCATTTTAAATGAGCTTTAGCCCAGAGAGGGCTTCTTCTTTGCATGATAGAGCTTTAAGCTGCATTTATGGGTGGCACAGCAAATTGTGTTTATTGACGATTACTTTTGGAAGTGTTCTTGAGCTCATGCAGTGATTTCCATGACAGAGTCAGGCCTGTTTTTAATGCAGTGCCATCTGAGGGCCCAAAGATCACAGCCATCCAATACTAATTTTCAGTCTTGTCCCTTGGGCACAGAAATTTCACCAGTTTCTCAGAATGTTTTCATTATATTTTTTGTAATGTAGATGATGAGATATTTAACGTTTTGTGAATAAAATATGGGTTTATGAGATTTGCAGATCATTGCATTCTTTTTATTTACATTTTACACAGCATATATATATATATAAATAATATGGTTTTCTTTAATGTAGGCATTTTTACTTCAATAAAATAAGTACTGTGGTGTTACTTATTACTTTAAAAGGTAATCTGAATATTTTTGTGTTACTTTTAACACATTTTCAAACAACATTTGCAATCACTAGTCTTTTATTGTGTATAAATGTCTTTAATTACATATGTATACCAAAATGAAAAGCACTTAGGAGTCATAGTGAACTCATCACTGTGGACCCAATCAGTACTGTACACTGTCTGGATAAGAAGCTTCTAGGGAGGTTATTCTCAAGTGTAAGTAAAAATGTACAGTTAGCTCCATAAATATTTGGACAGAGACAACTTTTTTCTAATTTTGGTTCTGTACATTACCACAATGAACTTTAAATGAAACAACTCCGATGCAGTTGAAGTGCAGACTTTCAGCTTTAATTCAGTGGGGTGAACAAAACGATTGCATAAAAATGTGAGGCAACTAAAGCATTTTTTAACACAATCCCTTCATTTCAGGGGCTCAAAAGTAATTGGACAAATTAAATAACTGGAAATAAAATGTTCATTTCTAATACTTGGTTGAAACCCCTTTGCTGGCAATGACAGCCTGAAGTCTTGAACTCATGGACATCACCAGATGCTGGGTTTCCTCTTTTTTAATGCTCTGCCAGGCCTTTACTGCAGCGGCTTTCAGTTGCTGTTTGTTTGTGGGCCTTTCTGTCTGAAGTTTAGTCTTCAACAAGTGAAATGCATGCTCAATTGGGTTAAGATCAGGTGACTGATTTGGCCATTCAAGAATTTTCCACTCATTTTCTTTAATAAACTCCTGGGTTGCTTTGGCTGTATGTTTTGGGTCATTGTCCATCTGTATCGTGAAACGCCGCCCAATCAATTTGACTACATTTAGCTGGATTTGAGCAGACAGTATGTCTCTGAACACCTCAGAATTCATTCGGCTGCTTCTGTCCTGTGTCACATCATCAATAAACACTAGTGTCCCAGTGCCACTGGCAGCCATGCACGCCCAAGCCATCGCACTGCCTCCACTGTGTTTTACAGATGATGCGATATGCTTTAGATAATGAGCTGTTCCACGTCTTCTCCATACTTTTTTCTTTCCATCATTCTGGTAGAGGTTGATCTTGGTGTCATCTGTCCAAAGAATGTTTTTCCAGAACTGTGCTGGCTTTTTTAGATGTTCTTTAGCAAAGTCCAATCTAGCCTTTCTATTCTTGAGGCTTATGAGTGGCTTGCACCTTGCAGTACACCTTCTGTATTTACTTTCATGCAGTCTTCTCTTTATGGCTTGGATATCGATACGCCTACCCCCTGGAGAGTGTTGTTCACTTGGTTGGCTGTTGTGAAGGGGTTTCTCTTCACCATGGAAATCGATTCTGCCATCATCCACCACTGTTGTCTTTCGTGGACGTCCAGGTCTTTTTGCGTTGCTGGGTTCACCAGTGCTTGCTTTCTTTCTCAGGATGTACCAAACTGTAGATTTTGCCACTCGTAATATTGTTGCAATTTCTCGGATGGGTTTTTTCTGTTTTCGCAGCTTAAGGATGGCTTCTTTCACCTGCATGGAGAGCTCCTTTTGACTGCATGTTGTCTGTTCACAGCAAAATCTTCCGCATGCAAGCACCACACCTCAAATCAACTCCAGGCCTTTTATCTGCTTAATTGATAATGACATAATGACGGACTTTCCCACACCTGCCCATGAAATAGCCTTTAAGTCAATTGTCCAATTACTTTTGAGTCCCTGAAATGAAGGGATTGTGCATTTTGCCAAAAAAAAAAAAAAGATTTGCTATCATAATCTGAGTGAGACAGTTTGCTGTTTTTGTAAAGCAAAAAGACAATCTTAAGCCTGCTTTGAAAAATGTAGGTAGCTTCTCCTCTGACACATCTCTGTGCATTCATACTTGGGATAGCCTTATTTCCTTAAATATACTGATAAGGCATAGATAAACTTGCATCTTTAAGTGAATACCATACCATCAGAGGTAACATTTTTACTTCTTCTGGTTTGATAGAAATACCCTAGGGTAAAATGTATTTTATTTACCTTAGAGGTTTGTTTTTTCTATGTTAAAATTTGGTGGTGATTTTGAGTAAATTACCAAAAGATGCAACATTTAATGTTCTTTGATTTATTCTATTTAAACATTAAATTACAGAACTGTCATTTAATTTACAGTGAGTAAAACTGTCATTAGCATCTCTACTTTTTACATTTTTTCAGCAGTAAAGATTGATGTAATAGGGGGGAAACGTAGTATAGTTTTCAGAAACAGTAGAAGCTTTATATATGCTGTTTAAACTGTAATTGTTGGGTGTGCTACTGAATGTGTTGGATTATGAATTGCCTGCTTAAAATATATTGGCAAATGTTTTCTGTAATTGGCAAGTATGAATAGTTGAAATTACCTTTGCATTTTGTTTTTTTTTTTCCTCTTCCCACTGTCTGCATATCAAACACAGCTTAGATTGGTGTTACAAGCTTTGCACTAGAGAAAAATTGGATATATTAAAATGCATTATTATAGACATATTTAAAATTGCCAAACTTTTTTTTATTTTCACCAACGGTGGCCTAATGCTACACTACAGGAACAAATATTAAAACAAAAAGCTTTATATGTGTACAGTGTATAATATTGTGTGTGTGTGTGGGGGATTAATACTATTTATTGAAGAAGATTTGAGGCATAATAGTGTTGCAGATGTAATATCTTGAACTTAATGGTATTGTACTTGCTATTTTACAGAGGTTAATTACTGTGTCCATGCAAACAAACTGTCTTATGGGGACATTTGTTTATACAGGAGTGTCCCTTCTCTAAATAAAAACATCATTTGAGGCAGATGACACTAAAGACTGCTGTGTGTGTGTGTGTGTGTGAGAGAGAGTTCATCCTGTCCATGGCGTGGAGTCTGTCTTTGACACCTTGTTCTTTACATTGTCTATGCCAACCTTTTTACTGTTTGAACATCAATTATGTGCAATCTTGTCCCATGTGAGCATCAAATCTCATGTTTGTTTGATTTATACATTTTTAGAGCAAATGACAGACAGATGTGACAATGTAGGTTTGCGTATTTAGAGATTGGTGGACATCTGTAAATGTATGTGGGTGATTTTGTGTTATATATTTACTTTTTAATGAAGTTATTCCCTTGCATGGTGCTTTTTTTTCTTTTCTTTTTAGACCATGTAAAATAAAGGCCAAAAGTTTAGTGTGTGCCAAAGTTTTTTAAATTAAATGTCCATTGTTGACTGATTCTGTTGGTTTCAGCTTTACTTTCTTGTGGGCATATCCAGTGATGGTGTATACCATGATGCAACTGGGTGTTCTGCCCCATGTTGCTAGTCATTAGTAGACCTGAAAAGCATGTACACTTCCAGAGCAGCTAAACATAATCTAGAAATTCAAGTGGTGTTGTTGGTGTGTGGTTTTTTTTTTTTTTTTATTAAAACTGTTCATGCTCACCTATAACTATAACTAGATCAATACATTTCAGCTGTTATAGATTTAAAAACTTCAATAAATTGTTACTCTGAATAGGAGGTTTAAAACTCCATGTCTAAGGGCACGGTGTCTTGGTCAGATAAAGAGGAAGAATGTGTGTCTGTGTGTTGTCATTTAGGTCCATTTGTGGCTCTGTGTGTGTGTGTGTGTGTTGGTTTTGTGATGCACATCTGACTTAACATTACCTCATACTTTACCTTGTTTTCTAAAAGTGCACAAAATTTTAATGAACGGGGCATAAATTGTTGGTTTTTAAAGTGAAACTTGCATATTTTCAGATAGTCCATGTCATTATGGCAAAGCTAAATAAAAGGAATGACTGAAAAAAGTACTATGCATAGATTGGAATACATGTAGTGACAAATATGTAGCTGTATGCAGATGTGTATATGGTGTGCTAAAATGAAGCTGTAATTTCCCACTTGCGGACCTAACATAATTAGTACAAAACTCATATGAAGTGTACTGTTCCAGAAAATGTTCCATATAACAGATTTCTTCAATCAGGTTCACTTCCAGTGTCTTCTTTCCTAAATTAAGGTTGGCATAACAAAATGCATGACACCGTTTTAATTTTTCATGTATAAATTGATATGACTGTATGTACAGGTAGAATTTACAAAAGAAGTATTGGCTTAAATTGTGTAAAACAGCTTGTTTTTTTTACTGTAACATGATTTTGGTTATAAATAACCCAACATTTACTGAAAAATGCCTGTGGCATTTAGGGGGCCTGTATGTCAATGTTGTGTTTTTTTTTTTTTGTTTTTTTTTTTTTATTATATGCAGGTCTAATTTTATTTGGAAACCATATAATTGAGTGCCTTGTCCTGTAAGTCTGATCATAGATTGATGTGCTATTTATTGTGTGGGGTTTTTTGTTTAATAACAATACTATAAAATTGCTGATTGCATTTTGTTTGAAAGAAAAACGGCTGAATGTTTGTCTTAAAAAATAAATACTATACAAAAACATGTGTACTTTTCTTCTTTTGGGTCAGATTGGTGAAAGGTACAGAATTAGACCTTTTAGGATTAAGTACTATAAAAACACCTGCTTGTGGACAATTAGAAAACACCTAAACGTAGAAGTGTACTAAAATATACTGAAGACTGATACTGCTTACTGTATTCAAATTCCTCAGTGGTGGAACGAACTTCCTCTTGCTGTACGAACAGCGGAGACCCTCACTGTCTTCAAACGTCGTCTGAAGACACACTTCTTTAAACAGCACTTGGGGGACTAAAGTCCCCATACTTTTTTTCTACCCTTTCTCTTTACATATAAAAAAAAAAATTGTACTAAACTTACTCTTTTCTTCTAGCATGGTTTTGTGTACAACTTGGTCAGCGGTAATTTGTTTAATGACAGTAGATTTAATCCTAGCCTAAAAAGACTGAAGAACAGTCGTAGACTACTAAGCACTGTTGTAAGTCGCTCTGGATAAGAGCGTCTGCTAAATGTTGTAAATGTAAATGTCAAATACTCTGTATGCACAGGGCAACATTTTCTAGAAGAAAGCTAATTGCAACTTGTTAATTTCACAAAATGTCAAGTTGTGCTATTGTACTGATGAATGATACAGCTTATGCAGCATGGCATTACAAGTTACTAAACACATGAATGCTCCATAGGGTGTACTTTACCTTGGAAGATTCACATGGAACAACAAATAATCAGGCCTTAATCCAAATCATGGGTTACTGTCAATTTTCATTTCATTTCATAATGCATGGAATGTCAGCAGAAGCAAGGGAGTTCCAATGGTATGTTGTGTTTTAAGAATTGCTAGACACTATGGATTAAGCCACACCACTGTCCTAGCTGCAGGCAAAGCTTCAACAGACAGGCAGCACCGCCCAGCCAACAGAGCATGACTGATGCATCAGATTGGTTCACTTCAAAGACCATTTCCGATCTGACATGCACTGCTGTTGAAATTTCTGGTAGGCACAATGCTGTGAAAAAACCAGGACAGACTTGGTATTGCTGACCTTTGAGCAAGATGACCTGTTACAGGATGTCTGCTCACAGATGAATGACTTCACAGCATTACGGTGCCAGGCCACAGTATATTTTAAGTCTTACCTGTTCATTTGTGTGTATCGGATCCTTAGTTGGTTTTAAACAATGAGTCTTATCGCCGTCGTTCCGTTGTCATCTTCCTAGTGATGATAATGATAGCAACAAAGCGGAGTTATTCTCCTAGTCTTTCTTAGGAAACGCACAGACACCACAAACGAGAGAGAGAGAGAATATATCCAGCATACACAGTGTCTGTCATTCATCCTTTTCCCACTGGGCTCTGCATTGTACATTTCCCAAGTGAAGCGTTCAGGAGGCAATCGGACCACCTTAAATGGCTCCTCCTGATCCAGTACTGCTTAAACGTCTTACTCTGTCTCCTAGAGTAAATCCAGCAGCATTTTCCAGGCACCCTAATTTGGTTGTTTAGACCCATGGTAAACATTGGAATCGCCAAACTTGGAGAATGTTCACACAGCATGTATATTTCATAGCAAATAAATCACAGGTATAACAAAACAACTCTTGTTTAAGGGATAGACACTCTGGCTTTAAGTATTATACCTCATCAAGTTATTTTAGTTAATGGCATATTTTTTCCAGATCAAGTAGAATCACCTTGTAATTTGCATTTCCTAAAACAAGTACCGGCACAAGTCTAAAAATGAAAATTAGTCTGCAGTTAAGAGTGCTAACCTACTTTACTGAACTGTTGGACTTAGGTAACTGAAAGAAACCTGGCCCCACTTAAAACAATGGAAAGGACTATAAAACTCCTTCAAGAAGGAAATCCAGCACAGTGTGGCAAAATATGTTGGTTGTACCCAGTCTGAGTCTGGTGTGTCTGAAATTTGGTGCTGTGTAAATGGGAAGTTTATAAAAGGAAAGCATCAGGATAAAAATTAAAAGCAATATACCTTCAAAATGTAAAATACACAACAAAACAAAAGGGTGGAAACGGAAGTCAATGGTTGTGACAGACCTGCAAGAAATCCAGTGCATGAAATGAGATTTACATATAGAAAAGCCAAAAGAAAACCAGGATTAACACCTTAATGGAACAAAACAAGATTACACTGGGATAAGAGAAATGTGGATGATTGGGTGAAAAAGATCCAGATTTGAACCCAACCCAACCAATGCTTTTGGCACTGACCCCTCCCAAAGGAGGAGTATACTCCCGTTTTAAGAGTTCCTTAAAAAGTACTCCTTCCTCCTCTCAACCATATCCTCAGTTAAGATCAATATTTCCCGACTCATGCTGAAAATAGCCTGGGCAACATCCCACCTACCCTTCCTGAGCTAGAATTGTTTGACCATGTCAAAGTCATTCTCCATAGCCTTCCCAAACTTCAGCTACACATGGGTCTTTGGTATTACCATTTCCAGTTGCTGACTTTGTGGCACTCTGACATCTCACATTAAAAACTAGAGACGCTCCTGCTAGCAATGCTCAGAAGGCCTGACATGCACCAACAATCTTTTTCTCTACAGCTTTACTACCGTTCAGACTCTGTGTACCTTCCCTCTCCAAGATCCAGAAGATGCTTTGTTGGTGGTGCTTGATGGTACTACCAGAAACTTTATCCAGAGTAGTCAGCTGGACCACTGCATAGGTAAAAGCTACCTGTTTTTTAAATTCAAGCTGACTCTCAATAAATTATTTACAGACTAGCTAGAAAGCTGACACCCACAGGTGGGGTAGTTGTACCAGGAGATACAAATTTATTCGGGAAACTGTAAAGACAGTTGATAATGAAAATCAGAGAAACCACTGTCAGAACAGAAGTACAAAACTGTGAACATAGCAATAGTGAACAGCCAGAAGTCAATTACAAAAATGTACAGTAACTAAACAACACCGACAATGGAGTCAAATGTTGAACCTCCAAGAGTTATATAAAAAAAATAAAAAGACAGTGCTGGCATCAAAATTGCTGAGTCAGAAACCAAATGACATCCAATACTAGAAGTACATAAACTGAAATTGTCCGAGGGTTGAATTCTTAAACCAGTTGAAGCCAGTTACACCAAAGCGTAAAACTGTAATTTATGCTGAAACAAGAATTGTTAGAAGGCAAAATCTATACTCAACACAGCACTGTAACCTGATGATAAGCTGTCATCAAAATCTAGACACAAGCCTGATACTGAAGCCAAGGGAAGAATTGCTATGAATCAAAAGAATCTTGGGCAATGCACTAAATGACACACAGGTTTATAAAGTGGCAAGTCTATGATGTGGCCCTAGCAACAGTGTAGTGCATCCTAGCAACGCAGTCACAAATGCAGAAATGTCTTTATAGTCACATGGCACACTTAAAAATGCTAAAAGAAATTTCAGCTGGTTTATAACTACATTATACATACAAATTGCTCAGTTATTAATATTGCCTGACTTATGAAGTGTCTCAGAATGCACAACAAAGCAGCAAAAAAAAATTCCTACAGCATAAAAAAAATTAACAACATGGTCCACATTGTAACAGGTATAAGCTAAACTCACTCTGAACAGAGGTAGGTATCTGCTAGCTGTTTCCAGCACACCCTCACCATCATTTAGATCTTACGGGTTTGTCCATTTGAAGCAGTTTGTAATCAACTGACAGCATGGCACCTCTTTTTATCCAAACGCCCAGAAAATATGGCCTCAAATCAGATGACATTACTGCAAAGTTGAGCACTCATCTTTGACCCAAGGCACTCTAGTAGTAGATATACTAATGACCATCCTTGTGTTCAAATATTACATTACTCTATGGACAATTCATGAATATCACATGATAACTATTTACTGTTTGGATTCAGATTAGGGAAGGTCCTCTTCCCAGTCACATCCCTGCAGGTATCTCCATCATTTCCCAGATAAGCAGTGAAATCTCCCAGTAGCACTTACAAGTCAGTAAATGATACCCTTTTAAGACAACATTCAGTGTCTCTAAAAAGATAGAATACTCTGAATAGTTGTTTGGTGCATACATGTTAACAACAGTTATGGCTTTCCTCTCTGATTGAGATGGTACTGTCGTCCACAGGAATGAATGTCAGTCATATGGCATCCAGCTACAGGTTTTTAAGTATCTTTACCCCCAATAGGGGTCTGTCTTAAGGGACAACTCTAGTTCAGTGAGGAGAGAGGGAGACCACCTTTGACTAAGAAGTTTGGTTTGATCCAGAGGCAATGCTGTGCATAGCGGAAAGGCTGACTATACAGAGCAGGTATTTTTCAACCTCACTGGTGAATCCCAATCCTACGTCTGGATCCAGGACTGAGTCGTGGTATTCCTAATATTGACAAAATTCTTTGAGATTTAATTAGAACATTTATTGGGGACAATTATGGATAATTCTTTGCTAGGTCCTCCCCCCAACTACTCTGATGTGGATAACACAACCAGAACAGTTGTCTTAAGAATCATTGAAACACACGCTTCCACACACCATGTCAAGGTCACAATCCTTGAAGTTATCAAGCCAACTATTTTCTTTATAAACAGACAGAGCAATATAGTTTATTTGATAATAAAAAGTATATTAAAAATAAAATAAAAAAACATAAAACATTAAAAAATTCAGACTCCAGGACTCAAGGCCCAAACTTGGTTATCGGCTTTGCTTTCGAAAATAACATTATTTCTATAGCACATTTTCGTGCAAATGATGTAGCTCAAAGTGCTTTACAACATGTCAAAGAAATAGTTACACGCAAAGAAAGACAAATTCAATTTAGATTAGGATAATAATGAATAAATAGTATACATCAGGTTGAAAGCTGCAGAGCCCAAGCTCTATTTCTGAAGAACAGCAGTTACAGAAGGCATATAAATGACCAAAAACTGACCATCACAGAACTAATTTTTTAAAGCAACATATAACTAGAAATAATAATAATGGAGACTGTTGTTAGCTGCACAATTAGCTTTAAGCCTGTGATAGTTATAGATAGATAGATAGATAGATAGATAGATAGATAGATAGATAGATAGATAGATAGATAGATAGATAGATAGATAGATAGATAGATAGATAGATAGGTGGCTGTCCACTTTCTGTCATCTAATAGTACAGAAGGCATTCTCTCTAATTTCAGCTCTCAGCACCAGGTCCCATTAATACATTCAGTTAAAGAATTAAAGACTCGTATTTAATTTAAACCTAGTTTACGGACTATCTCTTCCATAATATGTTCATTTGAAAAATCATTTGAAAAATCTGCGTTTCAACCATTAGATGGCATTGTTTGCACTGTTAGACAAATCTACTAGTATTTCTTATTGTGTCTTTAAACTATAGCCTGGAAACGTACAGTAGATGCTAGACATTTCTTTCAGTGTTATATCCAAACATATAACAAATGTAAAAATAAATTATCAGCATGATATGCAATATATAACAGCAGCACAACATTATATACAATAATAATGAATAATAATGTATTGTACAAAAATCCAAATATGTGGAACAATTTGACAGTGCGGAATTGTACTCTTGCCCAGTAATGTATACAGTAAGTCTTTATAAAGTAAACATACCTTATATTAGATGAGGGTGTTTGGAAATCATTACAAGACAAAGATATACCTCTTTTTTTTTTTTTTTTTTTACTAGGGGGCTCTGCCCCCTGCTCGCTTCGCTCATCAACCCCCCTGCCTGTGCTACGCGCCAGCAACTTCATGTCTCTGCTGCTCACATATGTTGATTTCACTTTCACCAAACAAAAAAAATCTTTCAATTCTCGTGGATAGGCCTCTTCATTGGGAAGAAACACTATATTTCCCTGATGGCAACATGAATTAGACGATCTACAAGTCTCTGACTTAATGTTTAAAGCCAAACAATATCTACATACATCTGTCATATCACTTATGTCCATATATTCAATCTCTTTTTGCTTTTACCTTTTTGTCAATATCGCATTGAATTTTGATTCCGTGTTTGGAATTACATCGTGACAACGCAACATATAACTGCCCGTGAGTGAATATCGTTTCTTTCTCTCTACATGAACTGTGTCTGACAATAGTATTCACACAAATGAGAAATGATTGAACAGTGTGCATGGCTGTAAATGCTTTAGATGTGGGCAGGACTTTTCCAAATCTCTTTGCATAAAGTCTTGTCTCGCGGGGTTTGAAATTTTCTCTCGCAGGATTTCATTTTCACCAAACAACAAATCTTTTAATTCTCGTGGATTAGCCTCTTCATTGGAAAGAAACACTACTTTTCCCTGATGGCAACATGAATTAGAATCTACAAGTCTCCAACTTAAAATTTAAATCCAAACAATATATTCGATCTCTTTTCACTGTTCTATTATTTCACAGAGTAATAATTTCCATTTGTTTGCGCTAATGTGATCTTTACTATCATTTTTTTCAGACTATCAAATTTTCGTACTTCCATTATCTCTAACCTGCTCTGCATGTGTATTGCGCCAATGTTTTTGCATTCTTTACGACATTCTACTTTGTCATCTACTCTTTGTCTTTTATTTCTGGCCCCAGGCGTGGTTAAATCTCTTGGCACAAAGTCTCGTCTCGCAGGATGTGAAAGTGTCTCTCTGAGAAAATCACATCTCGTCTCTCTTCTCAAGATTTTTTTTTACTATAATAGAGAGACAAATGTCACTGCACTACAAAAATTGCAATATGTACAGTATGTGCTGAGTAGTTATTGCTTTTAGTGTATGGTAATGTTTCTGAAAAGGATAATAAGCCAGAAGAGTGTGATTTTTATTTATATTTCCTGCACATATCTTAACCCATGATGCATACTGGTCCTCAACATATTACAGCGTTAAGGTCAATAATGTTTTCTGCTATCTGAATGACTCGCACCATCTATTGTTTTGAATGATCAGATGCATTGCCATAACTAACAGTTATGCAGAAAGTGAGGATGCTTTCATTGCCTATAATATCACACCAGCAGTGATTCAGACAGGTTACACATTTTTAATATGGTGGAGCATAAACATATGCCGCTGAGTTTTTTTGATAACAGATTCCAACACAAACTTTGAGTGATAATGGTCCCAAGAAGATAGAAAAATTCCTCCCTTTTGTTAGTGATACTGTTTATAACCAGGTAAGTGTAAGGTGTGAAGTGACTCCTAAAATTCCAAAACATTTTCCATTTATTCAGGTTGAAATTGTTGAGGGTGCTCAAACTGGACAGCCGAACCACTACTAACATGGCACATCATCCCCATCTGTGATCAAGTCGATCAGAGTCGAAACATCAGCAAATTTCAGCAGCTTCTTTTTTATTTTGATGGGTCGCTGAAGGTGTAATCATTGCTGCAGAACTCAGTACTCAGGATCAGGGAGGCTGACTGATATTTGCTCAGCTTCACTGTCTATCAAAGCTAGAGATGCAGAGACTAATGGCATAGTCAAAATTCAGATTAAGACATTTGCCTTAGACCTGCTCTGGTATGACTGTTAAATGATGAACTAAAATCCACAAATAACATCCTGCGCTACACATTTTTAAGGTTAGGTTTGACTAAAATGTCTTCACAGTGCAATATCCACTACTTTTTTTCCCCCTATTCAAGGTCCTATTAATGACAATACTGCATTATTCTTTTCCAGTCTGATGCCACAGGTGTACTTGATCTGTAAAATGCTTTGTAATGTTACATATTTTCAGTGGTCCATCCATGCATTCTCTGACAGCCAGGGCTCCAAATACACTTCATTGTGCCTTTAAAATGCATCAAGTTGGTTTTCACTATAGGTACTATTTATGTAGCTATGTTTCTACTGCTCCCTAATTTTTATTTCCTTTGGCAAAATATAAAGCAAACATGGGGGATAATGTAAAGCAGGGGTGTCAAACTCATTTTGGTTCAGGGGCCACATACAGCCTAATTAGATGTCAAGTGGGCCGGAGCAGTATTTATAACATAATTACCTATAAATAATAGTAAGTCCATGTTTTTTCCCTTTGTTTTCGTGCAAAGAAGTACAAGTACATTAGAAAATCTTCATATTTAATGAAATGTTTTACAAAACATATCAACATATCAAAACATATAAACAACCTCAGATTTCTTAAAACAAGTGTTTGCACAAATACAAACAAAACTTTAAGTCAGAGGTATTTGGAACTGAAAAATATAGTACTGCGCCTTAAAATTTATGGCATTACATGAACAATAGGATTCCACCAAACCAAACTCTTTTGTAGTGAAGCTGTTAACTTACATTAAATTTAACATTTTTTAACTATTTCTACAGCAAGAATTCATTTTCACAGAACTGAATTCTTTAAGTGCAATCGGTGTCTGAAGCAATATTGTAAAGGAGTTAGTCACATCTAGACTACTTTGTTTTTGCTCCTGAAACTTGGCATCTTTTGGTCTGCACAAGTGCATCAATATCAGGTGTCATGTCCTGACTAGTAGCCAATCTCAGAATGTCATCTAAGTGCTTGTTTGTGAGCCTTGAGCGCAATTTTGTTTTATTGATGTTCATTACTGAGAAAACTTGTTCACAAAGGTAGGTTGTCCCAAAAATGCACAAAATTTTTGCAGCCAGGGCTGTTAATTTGGGGTACCCTGGCAAGAGATATTGATAATATGTGTCCAAGCCCACTGAGGCAAACTTGCCCTTCAAATCTGCATCACATTGCAAATCAATTATCTCTAGTTGGATGTCAACAGGGACATCAGAAGCTTTGACTGTGAAGGGTGAGCGAAAAACTGCAAATTCTTTCTCGAGTTCACCAAAGATCTGAAACCGTTTCTCAAACTCACACAGCAATCCTGCAATCTTGTCTTTATACTGTTTCATGTCAGCATTAATGCCTGCTGCACATACCTCTCTTAGGCAAGGGAAATGTGCAGGGTCACCACTTGACAGCTGTGTCTCCCACAAAGTCAGCTTCAACTTGAATGCACATATGCTGTCATAAAACTGTGTGACAACTTTTTTGCGGCCTTGCAACATTTTGTTCAGAATATTCAAGTGCTCTGTAATATCCACCAGAAATGCAAGGTCCTGCAGCCATTCCTGACATTGTAATTCCATCACTGGATTTCCTTTTTTCTCCATGAACTGTCCGATTTCCTCGCGTAGATCAAAGAAACGCCTCAGCACAGCACCTCTGCTTAACCACCTTACTTCAGTGTAGTATGGCAGGGTATTAGTAACGTGATTGTCACTGAGAAGGCAGTCAAACTGACGATGATTCAGGCCTCTGGCTCGGATGAAATTAACAGTTCGGACAACCACCTCCATGACGTGATCCATTTTTAACGACTTGCAACACAATGCCTCCTGGTGCAAAATACAGTGAGATGTCCAGAAACCATCTCCTCCATTAGCGGCTTGTACTTTCTCTCTGAATTTTGTCACAACACCTGCTTTTCTTCCGATCATTGATGGCGCGCCATCTGTAGCCAGGCTGACGGCGCGGGACCAGTCCACCCCGACTCTGTCCAGCGCGCCAACCACAGAGCCGAAAATGTCCTCAGCTGTTGTGGTGTCACTCATAGGCACCAACTCAAGGAACTCCTCAGTGACGGTCAATGTGTCATCAACTCCATGAATAAATATGGCCAGTTGAGCAACGTCTGTAATGTCAGTGCTCTCATCAATTGCAACAGAAAATGCAAGAAATGACTTGACCTTGTGTTTCAACTGCCTGTCTAAATCAGCCGATAGTTCCGATATCTTCTCTGCCATAGTGTTTCTCGTCAGACTAATGTTGGCAAATGCTTGTCGCTTCTCAGGACACACGAGTTCTGCAGCCTTCATCATGCATCTTTTAACGAACTCACCGTCGGAATACGGCTTTGATGCTAATGCTATTTCGTTAGCAATTACGTAGGTGGCTTTTACTGCTGCTTCACTGACCTCTCGGCTCCGAGTGAAAATTGACTGCTGTTTTCTCAGACCCACCAGCAATTCATTTATCTTCTCTCTCCTCAGTCGTCCTTGCAAGATGTCGTATTTTCCACCATGATGAGTCTCATAGTGGCGCCGAATATTATATTCCTTGAGCACCGACACTTGTTGATTACACACCAAGCACACAGGTTTCCCATTTATCTCTGTGAATAAATAGGAAGTGGTCCATTTCTCTTGGAAAAACCTACACTCGGTATCCACTTTTCTCCTTTTTGACAAAGACATTTTGGCTAATGAGGGTGTCAAGGTGAGTAGAAAATAATGTAGCCTACAGAGTGACAGAGTTCTTGCTTCTTTTACTCTAATTAAAACAGTGCACCCCTCCCCTTTGACTAACACAGTGCGCCCCTCTCATCTGACTAACACCCTAGCGGATGATTTAGGAATTGCATTTTATTACGAATTTCGAGTTCGTGTCTTTTATTAATTTTTTTACTTTCAAAATTCATCCAGTGGGCCGGATTGAACCCCCTAGTGGGCCGGTTTTGGCCCGCGGGCCGTACGTTTGACACCCCTGATGTAAAGTAACAACAATATAAAAAAGATTCTAGTACTGTTTAATTAAAAATACACAAAGGACAATAAAAAAAACTCAGAAATGAAAGTAATCAGGAAGGAGCAGGAAATCATATAATCATATAAGATATTGCATCCAGGTTTTTACAAAAGAACTAATAAATTGAATGCCTCTGGCAAATGTCAAATTGAGCTTTCTGTTTAAGAATTTTAAAATCCAATGTGCTTCTGACACAAGGTGTGAAAAAGATTAACATAACAATTAAAAGTAATGGCATTTTAACAATAGTGCTGAAAGAACTGAAAAGTCTTGATTTATAAACCTTTACCACGATCTCTTCATCCTGGAGAGAGACCTTTATCACTGTGATACTGGAAAAACTAAATCCATATTAATAACTCTGTTAATTACAGGAATCCACAAGTCATAAGAAGACCACTTAGTTTTATTTGGTTTCCAGAAAACACAATCTTTTCAATGCAAGTAGATAAAAGATTTTTGAATCATGATTATCATTCTAGTCTTTTCGTTTTTTTAAGTTTAATTTTAACACGTTTTTTAAATGTGCATCTGTTTATCACAACTTTTTCACGGTTGCTTGATGGTTTACTATTGTTTAAATTTTAGGCTCCCAGATGTTCTATTTCACCTTCAACCAACACCCAAATTGAATTCCTAATAAAATTCTTCCGAGTACTCCGGCATCGCAAAACTTGCAAGTTAAATTAACTAACGACTCTAAGCCGGATTTGTATCGACATGCATATGAACATGTCCTGGGCTAAACTGCACGCTCTTCTATATCGAGCATGATACTCCTAATACAATCCTCGTCACGGTTCATTGTTTTAATAAAAGGGTAAAAACTGGTGTATTACTAACGGACGGAAACTTCTTACCCGGAAGAAGATTTAGAAAGTCAGTCCTCTTCCCAACAGGCGTCAAAGTGCGTCTTCGTGATTGGTCAATTACTAGTCATGTGGTTTGAGCGGCTACCGTTGCGGGAAGCTTTGATCGTCCTTGGTGGTCCAGAGTGCTGAAATTTCTGTTGAATTCACCCGCGCAAGTGATTTCATCTCCTCTCATCTCTTAAGCACAGCTTTTAATTCCTTCGTCAGTTTTTAAAATGATTGTAAACGAAAATCAGTGGTTTATTTTCATATCATCTCACTCATGATAAATATATTTTCTTATAATGGGAGCTTTCGGTAAGCAACGCTAAAAAGTTTTAACCATATTTAAAGCCAAGTCACTCTTCAGAAAGTGCTGTGCTGCGTCTGGGCACACAGAAGCCGGAACCTCGCTGCATCCTTGGGAAAGTGAGAAAAGGGTTTGCTTTTTTAAATTCCTTCTATATTGTAATGGTTAAAAATTATTATACTTCCAAAACTAACAATGTGGAGAATGAAAAAAACATTAATGTAAGGATCAACTGCGGTGGGTTGGCACCCTGCCCGGGATTGGTTCCTGCCTTGTGCCTTGTGTTGGCTGGGATTGGCTCCAGCAGACCCCCGTGACCCTGTGTTCGGATTCAGTGGGTTGGAAAATGGATAGATAGATGTAAGGATCAACTTAAATGAGCTAGAAATGAACATAATTCTGCGTTTCTGAACAAATTGGTCCCAAATACTTCTTTTTTATTACACGTATCACATCTACATGCACGTCAATACGGCAATATATATACTTTACGTTTTCTTATGTGATGTTATGCTTTTTAGTATGGTGAATGCATTCATTGTAAATATATTACTGCAAATTAGGAGCGCAAAGGCTCACGCTAAGAGAGTGAGTGCAGAGAGTGGACGTTAAAATCCTTTTCTATAGGATAGTAAACTAGAATTTATAACAGTGGCAAAAACACACAAAGCAGGAGCATGCTCAGTAGGAAGCAATTTTAATACTTGATGTACTTTTTGGCGTCAAAAATAAAAATGTTACATGTATTGTTTACATTCAATGTTATTTTAAAATTAAGTACCTGACATTTGATACGCCATCCAGAATTATGCCCTTCCTTGTACCCAGTACTGGTAGGACAGGCACTGCACCTGAACGCTGAATTTCAGATTCAAAGAGTGTAAGAATGTTTCGTTATTGTATTTGAGTTTTCAAATCTGATACAGTACTAGATTCTTGATGTTTAATATCAATATTTTGAATTTTAAATCAAACATTAACGAACCTTGTTACAGGAAATTAACGATTTTTTTTTGCAATTTTGATAATATCAAAAAAAGCTGGTAAAATGTTTGCCACACAGTAAGAGGCCCATCAGCCTGTCAGTACTCCAATGGACCCTTGAAAGAAATGATATTCCTTGGAGGAAATCAGTGGGAGCTCATGGAGAAAATGCAAACTCACTACTGTATCTGGTATGTATAATATACAAATATTTTATTCCACACACATTATATCACACGTTGATGGCTAATTATGCAAAAAAAAAGAGATAATACCATCTCTTTATGTGATTTAAAATAAACTCACATTACCTTTAATTACTCATAATACCATTGTGCAAGATAGATATTTTCTTGTTTTTGCTTAATAAATTGAAATGATTATTATTCAGAAAAACTTTAATTTATTAAGTGTCTTGTGCATATTTTTATAAATTTATTATTTCCAATTGAAATTCATTGTCTATTCCCAGACATGACTAGTACTGTTAACTAAGCAGGTTAATAATAGTTTTACTAAGGAGCTAAAGAAAGGGCTAACTAGCTCCATACTGAGGAAATAAAAGTAAGTTTTGAAACAGAACATCTAATTTTTGGAGCCTTCAGTTGGTGTACTGTTGCCTGAAATGAAGAATGGAAATAGTATGCATATATATGGATATGACTTATTAATATATATGTATGTGTTTGTGTGTGTGTATGTATGAGGCATGTGAAATTGGTAAACAAAGCCAAAGAAAACAGACAAAAGTCAAATTGACTGCAAAAAGTACCGACTAAAGAAAATAAAGGGACATTTTAAATGTTTAGTTAGTTGTTCAATGTGACTCAAATGTTTGAATAAGTATAATTGACTAAGATTTTACTCACGCAGTGTGGGCATTAGATAGTGTGGTTTAATGGTTAGATCATTTGACTGTAGTCTGCAAAGCAGCTAGGCCCATTCCAACCACCGACTCACAGTGTAACTCTGAGCAAGTAACTTAAACTATTAAAAATAAAGGTGTCAGAGTGGTTATTCATAGCAGGAACAATTTTTAGTTCCCAAAAGAACCATCCAGATGAAGATCTAGGAAGAAGATTTATTTATTTATATCCATAACAAGTTCCTAAAATAGACATCAAAAGATGATAACAGATTTATGAAATACCAATGGTTTCATGCTTTTAAAGGGCTCATGTTGTTGTTAATCACACAACCCAGTAAAATACTATTACAGAACCATTGTTTTTAAGAGTGTAGCTACAAAACTGTAAAGGTATTTGTGTTTCATGCTTGTATGTTGCTTTAGATGAAAAGTAACAGCACCTATACATTGTGAAAATATATTATAAACATGCTTTTATTCATGGGAAGTAAATAGTACAATAAAGACATAAAAAGTGCATAACATATGCCTTTATCATATCATATTTAAAGTAAATAAACAAACATACCAGTTCCCACCCATATTCCAAACATGTGAATGTTAATATATTTGGGACATTAAATTGGCCCTCTTTGTGCATTAGTGTTAATGTATTAGTGAGCCCTGCCATAGACTGGTTTCTCTGGTTCCTGCTTTGCACAGCATACTGCCAGGTTAGCTATCAGTACCCCCATCTTGAATTAACCAGATATGAGAATGTTGCAGTAATTATAATGAGGCTTGCAAAATCCAGAAGTTGCACCCATACATTTTTCTGTGTATTTTCTTTCCACAGCCTCAAGAATGTAAGACTTGAAAATCGTTTGGGTCAATGTGATTGGCTTTTAAACAATATAATTGTTTACCCAGTAAGTTAAGAACTGTTAAGTTTAACACTTTAGTATTCTAAGTCATCGTATTAGGAAAATTATACATTTTCTTCTCAGTGTTCAGAAAAGCCAAGCAAAATGACACCTTTTATTGGCTAACTAAAAAGATTACAATATGCAAGCTTTCGAGGCAACTCAGGCCCCTTCTTCAGGCAAGATGTAATACAGAAACTGGAGTTCCCTATGTTTATATACAGTACACACTCTAGGACAAGAAACAACATTGGTAAATATTTAAATAAGAAATTTTAAATGTAAAAAATTAATAGATTCATTCAGGCTAGGGTTAATTTAACAGGAGAGAAAAGAACAATGTATTGTCAAGATCTCTGGATAAGATAACTGTCCAACAAAGCCACAGGAACATCTGTGTTGCCATACAACATACAATTGCCATACAGACCGTATAGTTATACCACACTGCCGACTTGAACATCACATAAAGGGATCATTTTCCTGCAGATCATCTAATGTAGTTTACCTAATTCTCTGCATGAAATGTCCTGACACTGCACTCTATGTGGGAGAAACTGGACAAACACTCCGCCAGAGAATGAATTTACACAGGTTCCACATTAAATATGGCAACACAGATGTTCCTGTGGCGGCCCACTTCAACAGCCATGGACACTGTGAGAAGGACTTTAAAGTCACAGTGCTTATGGGCAACTTCAAAACACAGCAAGAGAGAACAGAATGAGAAGTTAAACTCATGCTAAAATTTAATACTTTACAACATGGATTGAATAAAGACAAAAGAGTTTTATGGCCAGATATGAGGATTGTTAACATCTCTCAGAATGACAAACAACCTGTCTACAGACCCACATTGTTTTGAAAAAACTCAATACAAACTTCAAAAGACTTTGTTGGACAGTTATCTTATCCAGAGATCTTGACAATACATTGTTCTTTTCTCTCCTGTTAAATTAACCCTAGCCTGAATGAATCTATTAATTTTTTACATTTAAAATTTCTCATTTAAATATTTACCAATGTTGTTTCTTGTCCTAGAGTGTGTATATAAACATAGGGAACTCCAGTTTCTGTATTACATCTTGCCTGAAGAAGGGGCCTGAGTTGCCTCGAAAGCTTGCATATTGTAATCTTTTTAGTTAGCCAATAAAAGGTGTCATTTTGCTTGGCTTTTCTCTACATTCATAATGGCTAACACGGTACAACACCCTAGTTTCTCAGTGTTCACAAATATTACACAATATATAAATTAAAGATGTGGCAAGGGCTTATAAAATTGTATAAGATATATATGCTTCGAAAATATATTTCGTGCGATTTGCTGCCTTCTCCTCTAAGGCTGATTCATGCCTTGTTTATTGGGTTGCTAATTTCCAGGAAAAAATGTAAAAAAATTAAAAAGGACATAAATATCAAATTACAGGTCAGGGATTGTTTAACAATTGGTTTTCTTAAATTGCACATTAATACTGAACAATTGTTAGCAAATAACATATTTGTAATTCTCCAGTTGCAGCTGTACCAAAAGTAGATCGAACGGACTAATTGAATCGTTTCGCCAGGTATACTCAAGTGAAGCTCTTTCAGAAGGCGGCTTGGTTGCCGAAGGTGTCTCTAAAGCTCTCTCACTTCTGCTGAGGCTCGCCGGACCACCCACATGCATCAATGTGCTGGAGAGCTCTCGGAAGCCGCCGGGGAGGGAGAGCTAGCGAGCTGGGAGAAAGAAAGGAAAGGGAAAAAAAAGTTTCGGCGAGGCGGGCGCCATTGCGGACACGATAGAAGGGAAAAAATTGGAATTGCGGGACAAAGGAATCTCAAGACGGCTGCGGGTCCGTCTTTTCTTGCCGTGTTTCTTTCTTAGGTGGCGACTGTATTTTAGACATGAAACGCACAGAAAAGCGTCGGAGTGTGCAGGCAAAGGAGGTGAGGAAACTTTTGAGTTGAACAAGAAATGTGGGTCCCCCGATCGCACAGACAAAGAAATGCCTAGAGATCTGACGATTTGAGGTACATTTTTAAACGGACGTGGGGG
This sequence comes from Erpetoichthys calabaricus, assembly GCF_900747795.2. Taxonomy (NCBI): domain Eukaryota; kingdom Metazoa; phylum Chordata; class Cladistia; order Polypteriformes; family Polypteridae; genus Erpetoichthys; species Erpetoichthys calabaricus. The sequence goes on along the minus strand of NC_041397.2, from coordinate 122,084,884 downwards.
GTTTATCGGTGTTTTAGTCGAGGCTGTGAAATGTGTACACGTCTGCATCCACTCTCACTCAATGGCCGTGACAATACCGCACTGTGATTTGTACTGGAATTTAATTGGAATGGCTTGTTGAAGTAAACTAATCAAAGCGAAGAATACAAAGTCAGAAAGCATCAGTTTATGTACAAAAATGTATAATATATACACGCTGATTTTTGATGATATAGTCTGTCAGTTATAGTGGAAAATAGTAAGCCGGCTAATACGATGCATCGTAGTGTTTCACGTTTGCACGTGCATTCAGATGTATTGATCACATTGTTCTCGGACGGTCTCTGCTCAGGTCTCCTTCATCGATCTCTGGAATGGTACAATGACCGGAGCTAAGCGACTCTCGCCAGTTTCAGATATGTTTTCGAGGTACGAGTTTAAATCCAGTAGTTTGACATGAGCGGATGGTGTTTAGACCACCGTGATCAAGTCTTTTGTTAGAAATTGCGCTAAAAGTGTAACTGGTGTAGAATAACATTGTACCATTATTAGAATAAAAATAAATAAAAATATCAATTTAACCTTAAAAGTCAGTTTTTAATTGCGAGGGAGTGCCTTGATAGCCAGGATTACTGCTTTAATTATTCAAATCCTAAATGCATTTTTATGGACCACTGATTGCACCGATAATAAAGCGACCCACTAAAAATAGAACACACTTAAGGCTTTTAACTCGGAATTATCCCAGCATTCGCCATCTGCCTAACGGTGTCTATGAAAAACATGACAATTAAGTGATTGAGTGTTTCGGTTGTTAATGTACTGTGTATCCTTCCTGAGTGCTCAGCAGTTTTTTTTTCTGAAATTATCAGTATTTTGAACAAAGGTTTGTATGTGAGCACAAAGGAAGTTAGCAACAAGCATTAATTGAAATAAATATTTTCATTTGATGGATAACTGAAATTCCATTAGCTGTGTGCGAAAGAAGAAATCCAATTCATTATGGAAGCATCTGCAGAAAATAACAACATACAGTGGAAATTGCATTTGTAGTGAAATTTTCTTTGTAAACAAATTATTGTTAAAGTTTTGGCCATTCTGAAAATGTGCATTTCCACCACTGTTGTTTACATATGTTCAGCAATTTGAATCAAGTTGTGGTATGGCTTTGATCTTCAAATTAAGGCTTTATCATCTATTTCTTAGGCCCAACAGAGTAGAACTTAACCTAAGTCATCATTGCTGACTTACTTCCATTAGTTGCAAAGGTGGCATACTGTTCAGTATGTATCCTTTATGATTTGTCTGATCAGACCCCAACCCACATACAAGTATTGTGTGTTTGTAAAGCCTTTGCCTTTGTGGTTGACATATTTGCAAGACATCCATATGTGTTCTTTGATATACTTTTTTTATTTGCACTTTCTACTGTGTGTTTTGTAATGGCAACTTTTCCACCTTTGACAAAGACATATTTTATAGAAAAAAATGACACTTGATTTATCAGTTATCGAATTGTGAATACTGTAGTGTCACCAAACTAACATTTGAAAATGTGTGTTGAACTCAGTCTTAGTAGAGGGAATATGGTGTAAAATGAATGAAAACAACGAAATTAGAAACCTCTCTCCATAATGTAATTGGTAAAATATGTACACTTTACGTATGTCACTGAGAAGTGTATTAAGGGCCTGTTTTATTTTCTCTTGTTTTTCAGCTGTTCTCAGACATGTACCCCCCTTTACTCAGCACTACATTTTCACAATGAATGCCAGCAGCAATGGACCATCCCCAGGAAATGTCACCTCTGGGGAGGAGGGTGCCGTCATTGTGGCAGAATCAATCCTTATCATTGTCATTGCTCTTCTTATATGCCTGGGCAATCTGGTAATTGTTGTGACCCTGTACAAGAAGTCTTACCTTCTGACCCCCAGCAATAAGTTTGTCTTCAGCTTGACTCTTTCCAACCTTCTCTTGTCACTGTTGGTGCTGCCGTTTGTCATCGCCAGCTCAGTGTGCCGTGAGTGGTTATTTGGTGTGGTCTGGTGCAACTTCACCGCTTTGTTATATTTGCTCATCAGCTCTGCAAGCATGCTGACCCTTGGTACCATTGCAATTGATAGGTGAGTCAATTAATTAACTAAATGTTTGTGTTAGACCATTTTCTTAGTGCCAGTATGTTTTAACAGAAAGACCAAAAATTAATATTTTTTTTCCTATTTTTATTTTTTTTTAATTGAAAGTAATACATAAATAAGAATGGCCAAAGAAGTCTGCAGCTCCGTGAAATACTGTTCCTCATGTTGTGCCCAGAAAGTTTCCTTTAAACATCATGTGACACAATGGGGTGTTCTGCATTGGACTGAATACCCCAGAAAGATAACATTATAGTCCAGGTGAGGGTTAGGAAATGTATTTTATTAAATAATTCAATATATGCAGGAAAGGTGAAGGTCAAGAGTACAAGTAATACAAATGGAAAAACAAAGTCTATGTCACTCTGAGCCATCCTGTACTCATCCAGGCTGTATACCAGAATATTACTAAAACACTTCTTCCTATCTCAGAACTTTTTTCTCCTTAAATATACTGGCCTCCTCCTTTTCATTGCCAAGTGAGCCCTTGCCCCTGCTTTTCCTCCGACTCCAAGTTTGTCAGACTGAGGATGTGGAGGCCCTTATAAGGTTAGTCCCGAGGTATCTCCTTTGCTACTTTAGCTTTCCAGGAAATACTTCAAGTCACCTTTACTCCCACAGAGACTCCTACAAGCGCTACACTTCCCAAGAGCCTCTGCAGAAACCTGACCCATTACAGCTGAATAGAGTTGATAACTACTAGGAGCCTGGGGAATCCCTGCTCCTTTAGATTGCCTCCCCATCTGAGGACCTCATGGAAAGGTATCTCAGTCAGGTAATGAAACATCATCTGGGAGGTGTACTGGTTTGTAGTTCCCACTTTCACCTCTCCTTCCAATACAATGGTTAATAACCAAAGCAGTCAGGCCATTGCCATCATACATTCAGTAGCGGCTGTTAAAGTGGATTTAAATTTCCACACAAATGTAAATGGGAAGGTTAATTTAAGACAGAAGCTAAGCAGCACTTTTGTAGACAAAGGGTTGTGGAAAATAAGAAACAAATACTATATCATTATTTTGAAATAGGAACCTTGACAACTTTTAAAAAGTACCCGAAAGATGTAGTGGCACAGCTTAGTATTAACTAATCAAAAGTACTTGATGGACTGAATGATCTGTCTTGTTTGATAAATACTTTTTATGTTCCTATATAAATAAACAATATTAGATAGATAGATAGATAGATAGATAGATAGATAGATACATTAAAATGGTGCTTCAGTATATTGTGCCTGACACCTGATTAATGTTGAAGTTTTCACACAATTTATTACTGGAAACATGATGTTTATAACATGGCAACATCCCAAGAAATGTCAATGTAAGATTCAGACCAAATGGGCAATTCTGAGATTGAATTACTCAATCATATAAAGTATTTTATTAATAACTACTTATAGTGTGCACACAAACACAAAATAGACTGAATGTGCAAGGGTAAATTGAACATCATCTGTATTATATTTATTTATTATTAGTTGGAACACGACAGCAATACAGAAAGTACATTGTTTTGTTACATAGCCCTCCTTTCCCTATATGTATCCCAGTGTCTTGCATTTTCTGTATGATTTTGGACAAATTTGTTTTGACTGGGTGTTCAGCCAATTTTGCACTGTTTTCTTTCCCTCATGACCATTTAAAAATCATACCCTCTTAAAGCATTTTAAAGTCCAAGCAATGGTATTCTGATGGAACCAAACAATTTAGATAGGGTTAAAGGACATTATCTTTTTGTATTTTTCATAGTTTGAATTCTTGAAATACTCACCAATTTGAGTTATTTGATTATCTGGGTTACATTTGTGACCTTGCACCATATGTATCTGTCTCAGAATGACCTGTTCTTTCTAAACAAGTGCAGAGCTCCAGAAATCGCTTTTAGGTGCACAGAAGTGCCATTAGTTCAAACTTCATATTGCCTAGCTACTAGCATGGACTTATAGTAAGCTTTAATATATGCCTCATCATTCAGTAGGTATAAATGAGTGCTACCTTTCTTACATCTAGATTTGTTTTGGCCAGAGTGCACATGAATATGTAAGTGTAAATGATACAGTAGCTTAGGTGCTATATTAATGTTCCAAACTGACATCCTATTGCAAGAAATGAGAGATAAGTAGAATGTGCATCTAAGTGGAGACTGCTTTGAAATTAAGAATACAGTATCTAATGGCTATAGTGTAACAATCACCTTGGGGGGTGCAATTGCTACACTTTACCACTCGAGAGGGAAGAGGACAATGTCCAATAGATATACCAGCATTAAAACCATTCAGGCCTTGACACCTCTCCCCCCTCCTCTGTGCTTAACACTTAATCCCTGGTCTGATACACACACAAAAAAGAAACAACAATCAGGAAGAGAATGATTCAGCACAGTCAGGGCACAATGATGAAGAATCCTGTTTTCCAGTTCTCATTATATGATGTGGAAAATAAACAGACAGCAGGTGGATATGGCTGCTTTCTTGCTATCCTGAGGAATTTAAGAACGAGTCTGACTCACCAACGGGAGCACCCAAAGAACCACTGGGCCATATAGCAAAACCCTTGCATCTTCTCAGGGATTCACCTCACTGTCTCCTTTCTTCTGGGTGGCCACCCCACAAACAGCAGACATCCGGCTGACTTCTTAGGCTTAGATAGCCAAGCTCCTTGCCTTGCTGCTTCCTCCTACCCACTTGATTAGCCGTTCCCGGTAAAACTCCAATTTCGGGCTTTGGTCGTTATAGAAACATGATGCCTGCCCTAGGCAGCTGGAATTCCTACCCAACAGGGTCCTCTCAGATTTAGCCTTCGACTATAATGCCTGAAGGGATATTCCTTTATGATTATTCAGTTCCTGTATTATAGTGATGGCAGTAGAGAAAGCAAACCTGATGTTAACACCATGTAGGCTTGTCACAGTAGAGTACAGATAACCATGCATTTTAGCAGCAGTATGTGTCATTAGGTGAGAGCAGCAGAAAGATGACTAACGGCATGCATAAAGCTCCATTTCCAGGTCCTCTAAAAATGCTCTGTAGTTCACAGCACATTTTATCTCATCTTCAGCTAAATCCCTTACACACATTTTTGTGGTACCTTTGAATGCCTGCATTTTATGCTCCACAACATACAAAGTGTTAAACATATATGGTGTTTTGCCATGGTGTTGACACAGAAGGACCTCACTTCACTTACAATATCTGCAATTTAACTCCTTTTTTTGTTGTCACTTTGTTAGGTGTCAGGCTATTATATATCTGACTGGTATTGATCACAGAATGACCAATCTAGTTTTGGCTACACGTGTTATTTGTAATTTTCTTACTCAGAGATAGTAAACAGAGTGTATAGAAATCAAGCAAGGGAGCGTATACAATGTTTTAGGTTAGATTAGATAAACTTTATTAATCCCATGGGGAAATTTAGATGTACACAGTAGCAGAAACATAAAAGCAAGAATATAGACTTACATGACAGATATAATACAGCCAATCAATTAATCAATAAGTAAATGAAAATAAACTTAACAAGTGCATAGGGTGGAAGCATTGAACTACCTGATGGCAGTAGGCAGAAAAGACCCTCAGAAGCTCTTCTTAGCACAACTGTGGTAGAATGAGCCTGTGGCTAAAAGTGCACTAAGAGAGCTCCTTATGGAGGGGATTTTTTCATGATGTCGTTCAATTTTGCCATGATATTCTTTTCCAGAACAGCACTCAATATGTCCAGGGTTCACCCTGTGATGGAGCAAGCCTTCCTGAGAAGTTTGTTCAGGCATTGTGCTTTTTTTGAGCTCAAGTTTTTTCCCCAGGAGACTGCAGGGTAGAACACCACACTTGCTATTATGGACTGGTAGAACATTTCCAGCATCTTGCTGCACACATCAAAAGACCAGAGTCTCCTTAGCAAGTAAATTCTGCTCTGGTCATTCGTGTACAGTGCCACTGTGTTGTCACATTAGTCCAGTTTGTTGTTCATCTGAAACGCCAGGCACTTGTAGCTCTGCACCACGTCCATGTCCTCCCTCTGAATGCTGTCTGGTCTCAGAGGCTTCCTGATACACCAGAAGTCCACTACCACCTGTTTTGTCTTTCTGTTGTTGAGTTGAAGGTCATCGTCCTTGCACAACAAGACAAAGTCCTTCATAACCGTCCTATACTCTGACTCGTCTCCTTTATTAATGTAGCCTATGATGGACGAGTCATCCAAAAATTTCTGTTGATGGCAAGCACTGATATTGTGCTGGAAGTCTGTGTTGTAGAGGGTAAACAGGACAGTTCCCTGAGATGCTCCAGTATTACACATCACCATTTCTGGCACACAGTCTCTGAGCCTCAAAGACTGCTGTCTGTTAGTCAGATAGTCCATGATCCAGGAGATAGTGGGAGCAACACAATTCAAAGCCTTGAGATTTTTTCTTAGTCAGTGAGGCAGAATGGCATTAAAAGCTCTGGAAAAATCAAAGGACATTATCCTGACTGTGATGCTAGCTTTGTACAAGTGGTAGTAGGGTCTGTGGAGCATGTGTATATGAGAATCCTCCACACCTATATGTGTCTGATAAGTAAATTGCAGAGGATCCAGATGTTCTGAAGCTATGGGTTGTAGCTGTTTCAGGACCAGCCTCTCAAAGATCTTCATGTATGAAGTAAGCGCAACTGGTCTAAAGCCCTTGGGATCACTGGAATGCCCTGTCTTTGGCACTGGGACCATGCAAGATGTTTTCAACAGCCAGGGAACCTTCTGCAAATTCAAGGAAAGGGAGAATAGGTGCTGAATGATCCAGCAGAGCTGGCTGGCACATGTTTTCAGCACCCTGGGGCTGATTCCATCTGGCTCTGAAGCCTTATACAGTATATGCAGAGTTTTCCCAGCTCTCTCCTCACTTGATGAGCAAAGTCAAACAGTCCATGGAGTGGTGGGGGGCTGGAGACCACATGTGTCATGTCATTGTAGAGGAAGGATATGCAGGGTGCTGATGACAGTTGGGACTCCAGGTTACATGTTGTTTTGTTGCAACGTTTGCTCAAGCTAATCTCTGTAGTGGGCTTCCCCTCACTGAGCTGCTTCTTCATATCTGACTGTACCTGCTTGATTTCATCCTTATCTTCAGATCTAAAGACTTTTGTGATCCATGGCCTTTTGTTAGGAAAATAGCATACTGTCTTTGTGGGGACTGTTTTATCCACATAAAATTTGATGTAGTCTGTGATACAGTGGCTCATGCGCTTAGTGTCCTGTCTGTGTGACTCACAAAGCATATCCCAGTCAGTGTTCCCAAAGGCATCCCTCAGAGGCGACTTGGTCTCCATTGTCCATTCCTGTGTGGTTCTGGTGGCTGGCCGCATCTGGACAATAGGTTTGGTGTGTCTAGTGGGCATGTGTTAGGCCTTCCTGCGTTACCCAGTGAGTTAGTCTGTCTTTCTGGCAGGATCTCCAGCTGCAATGGCTGGGATGGAATCTGTACTGTAGATTTGCCATTGTGTTTTCTCTGTGTCATTTTAGGGCTAATGGAGTGTTAAAGAACAGAGGCTGACACCCTTCCCATAATGGCCTCAGGGTGCTCGACTGATCCCATCCAGGTTTTACCTTTCTTCTCAAATCTTCCATTAGTCAATGTTTTACCTGTGACAACAGTCTCATAGGGCATACCTTGTGCTTTTACACCTTCAGCCCAAGTTGACCTCAAACCTTTCTCTTTCTACTGGTTCTGGTTGGTCATGTGAGAAGAATAGCAGCTCAGCAAATTTTATAATAGAGTTATGGTCAGCAAAGTACAATTACCACCTAAACATTCCCCCATTTCCTAGTACATGCTTTTATCACTATCGTGTTATGTGTCTAATCAGTAGATAGTGAAATATAGGATATACACAGCAAATAATTATTCACATTTCATCACAGTCCATTATTCTACTTTGTGAAACAGTTGGACAGATTTATCTTGTTGCAAAAAGGCAACTGAGCAAAATTCACAGGTAGGATATCATATTTTTCTTTTGTACATGTAAAATTTGACATTTATACTCAGGCTTGTAATCAACAACAGTTCTGATGGTAGGGCAATGTATGTACCAGACTACTATTTAGTTACACATTTTTTACCATTTGCAACAAGTTCAAAAAAGGTATGATTCTTTTCTTCCATCTGAGGAAAGACAAATTAAGAAATAAAATAATAATTAAAAAGCAAAATGAAAAAATAGCTCTTTTTGCAATACAAAGCTAGGGGCATAATCACTGTTAAGGCAGAGGGTCTGTTGTGTATAAATTGAAAAGAGAAGTGTTTACATCTCCTGCAGCAATCATGCCAGCATTGTGTAGGGTGTAACCATAATGTTGTGTTGACAGCACTTTGCATCAGGAGAAATGCCACTTGCCAGAAGATGTAATCTAATTTTAGTCATGTTTTTTCCTCTATTTAATCTAATTTAATTTGAATGAAAACACAAACTCATGAAGACAGACTTTTCTATAGTTACAAAAAACCCTGTTCTTAAATAGGAGCTGAATTGCACTTTCAGTGAGAATTTTTTCCCTAACTTTATAAGCATGCAGCAGTTTGCCTGGAGATTAAAAAACTGTAATGTGGCATCACTAAAATAATGGGCAGAAAATTAAGTTCCACCTTGATTTTTTGCATTCTACTATTTTTTTCTTCATCCCTGTATAGTGGAGTGGAGGAAGAAGAAAAAAAATCTTCAAGTGGTCCTCTGGGGCTGTAACTTTGGATAATGCTAGCTTATGGATGTGTGTCAAAATATGAAGTATATTGTGGTAAACAAGACCAAGAAACGGGAGCCAAAAATAATATTGTAAGATGTGGCAAAAAAAAATACTAGGTCCAAATTTTCTTATATACAGAGGTGCTCGTTTTGCAGATGATTGACAGCATTGGGTTTGGCCGGACAGTGGATGCTTGATGGCCACAAGCGTTTAAACACCTGAAGGGTCGGATGCATGCCAAATTTCCTTCTCGGGTGATATCTGTAGGCTTGTTGTTTAAAGATGACTTGACTGCGGATCTACTTTTTTTTTCAAGAATATAAACATAACAAGTGCTTATTTACTGCCTAAACCAAAGTACAGAATCAAAATACACTTGACAGCTGTTTTTATAAGGCTTGCTTGTATTTCTTGTCCTGTGAAAGTCTGACCACAGCTTATGATTAGCAGTAACACACTGGTGTGGAAGCTTGGTGCTAGAGATTTCGTAATAGCCTTGTAAGGCCTATTTTTACTATTTTTTTTTTTAGTCTAGTGTTTGCGTTTCAATTTGCACTAAGTCATGGGAATGAAGGCCTGATTATTTATAATGAATCAACTGCAACACTACATGTTTGTTTAAAAAGCCTTGAATTGTTTTCCAGGAATCCATATAAAGCTTTTACTTCTACTTCATGTCTCAAGCAATAAATCTTGTCATTACGCAGAAAGTTTGTTGAACAGCCATTTGCTAAAATATTCCTTTTACTTCTCTGGAGTTCATGACTCCATATTTTCCATTACTTGATATTTTGGTTTTAGGAACCCTATTAAAAAATAGTGCCAGTGTCTACAGCCTAGTATTAACCTTTTACTAATGGAATCTATGTTTATGTCCATATCTTGGCTAATGTTTTAAAAAAAATAGTGCCAGGTGTCTACAAGCTAGTACACTATTAACCTTTTCATAATGGACTATATATCTATGTCTATATCTTGGCTAAAGCTATGAAACATGTTGATCATTAGACATAAAGTATATGTGGTATTGTTAACTTGGTGAACTGGTACAATAATATCTGGTGTTTGCAAAACACCAGTCATCCATGGAGAGGCACCATGAGGCAGTGAGTAACACTGCTGCCTTATGGCTCTATACTCCCATATTTAAATTCTAGCCTTCCCACTTCCTGTATGGATTTTGCACATTCTTATTGTGTCTGTATGGGTTTTCTTTCAGGTACTCTGCTTTTCTGCTTACACAAGGGGGCTCCGCCCCCTGCTCGCTTTGCTCGCCTACCCCCGGCGTTGGGTATCCTGAAATACATTAGTCGAGCTCGTTCGTTTTGGAGCCGTGCCCGCTCTGCCCGCGGCATTTCAGACGCGCATTGTAGGCGCCTGCGTTCATTGATTTTATCCAGGCGGGCTCGTGTTTGTATATCCGTCAGTCAAGCTCGTTCGTTTTGAACCCGTGCCTGCTTTGCTTCCGCAGTTTCAGACGCGCGTTGTAGGCGCCTGCGTTCATTGATCTTATCCAGGTGGGCTCGTGTTTGTATCGTTGAGCTGTATTGTGTTTGAATTTGGTGTAAAGCGTTCAGCGGTTTGTACAATCACAAGCAGCACATTATTCCTAACTTCACTCCGCAGTAGTGCCACTCACAATATGGCGGTGACACCTGCGCCTTCACTCCGCAGTAGTGCCACTCACAATATGGCGGTGACGCCTGCGCCTTCGGTACTATGTCGGGTTTCACTATGCTGTGTAGACGCCTTTGCCTTTCGTACTTTCCCGCGCCTTCTGTACTATCTTTGTGGACCTGTGGGGCCTCCATAGCCTCTTCCGTTTGAATCTGGGCTGCAGCGCAGAATCCTCTTTTTTGTGTGGCAGTGTCGGTAGTCGTTAGCTATGGGCGCGTTGTTGCTTCATTTCTCATTCACGTCAGTTGAGCTCTTTCGTTTTTGGGCCGTGACTCCTTTGTGCGCGGTGGATATGACTTCGCTTGCAGTTTATGAGACGTGCGCTGTACGCGCCTGCGCAGTACGTCTCATGGTCCAATCGCCGTGTACCTGCGTCCATGCTTAAGTTTACTGGCCTTTAAATTGGATTGTGTACCTGTACTGTATGTGTTTGTGTGTGTTTGTGTGTGTCCCAGGTAGGCGATAACCCTGTGTTGCTGCTATCAAGATAGCCACCAGGCTTCAAGCAACCCTGAACAGAACCCCGAATTTGAAGAATGGATTAAAAATGAACATATGAATGGGTTAAGGTCTCATGCTTTTTATACTAGCATTTATATACTATAGCACATTTAAAATTACAAAAAGAATTTTGAAAGTTTTAAAGTGTTTTTGTGACCTATTGATAACTTCTCTTTGAAATGCAATATTTAAATGATCACTAGCCACTAGATTAATCTTTGCGTTGGAATGATGTTTACGATGAGGTTGCTTTTTGGAGTATACACTTAGACTAAAAGAAACAACCTTTTCTTATAAATCCAACATCTAAATCCATTTAATCATGGTGGGGGGAATTGGTTCATGGAGGCCAGGGATGATTTTGCAAGGCAGCAACTAAGGCTGGTCTGCAAAGCAGTCTATTGCAGGATACATTCAAACACACACTACACCCACTGGAACAGGTTTTGAACACAGACTAATCATTTTGTCTTTCTTGCACATGCTTAAAACTTCTCTTTAGTGTTCATATGATTTACTTCTTGACACATTGAAATCATTTCAGTTTTTTTTGTCTCCTTACTCACATGTACAAGAAAACCTCCACATAGGATATGCCCTTTGACTCATCTTGATGTCTAATTTTACAGGATATCAAGCTATTTGGAATTTCCCTCTATGTTTGGCCCTCTAGGTTTGAAAAACGCTCATTTGTAGGCCATTTGTGGACCATATTTTCACAGCAAGTTACACCTGTATAGTAAAGATTAAACCAATACTTGTCTACAGCGAGATGGCTGTAGACCAGATGGACCTTAAACTATATATGCCACATCAACTGATCCCACACATCCCACATGCCACATCAACTTGAGGTTGCTAATCATAAATATGATACTACTTTTGATATTTTTCTTTAGGGTTGGTCCTAGCTCTGAAAGATCCACTACCAGAAGGTTAACAAAATGACAAATTTCAAACACAAGCATGTGGAGCATTATTTTAGACTATTCAATGTCAATGATTACAAATTATATTATTCTTAAATCTTAATCCTTTTCCAGAGATCTAGCACTTTTAATATTTCAAATATCTGACACAACTTAGTGGTTTACTAAGTACGTCTAGCTCATGAAGTAAATTATTACATTTCTTATGAGCATCCTGAATTAGGGCAGCATATGCTAAATTAGTTTTTTCAAATTTTATTGTTTTACTGCTGAAACATTGGCATTTTTGTATTGAAAAATAAAGTTACAGAGATGAATGGTTTTAGAGTCACCATCACTGCCTGATTGGTTAGAGGAATTGGTAACTAATATTAGCTTGGCATGTTGCTCTCTACTGTCCTTAGATATGGTTCTCTTTTAAATATTTATTGTATAAGCAAACCTATTTTACCATTTCTGTTTTGTTTTTGGAAGTTAAGAATTAGGTTGTACTGTTCCTGAATATTTTGTTTTTTTTGATGTGACACTGTTTTATATATGTAATACTGATTTATCTATTTTCTAAATCTATTTTGTCCATTAAAGACAGGTTGGGAAGTCATTCTGTCATAGTACACATTCACAAGCCCAGAGACACACTCATTCGATAATACTCATTTAACTGAAAACCTCCAATGAACCAAATGTTTATGTCTTTAAGATTTGGGAGAACCACCTAAAAATTATTATAGAAAGAACTCTGCTGAGAAAAGAGTTGGGCCAGAAATCAACCATGCCTAAAGCTGTTTGACAGCAGTGCTAACAACTCAGCACCTTATGGTATAGTAATTTAATAATTAAAAAATGCAAAAGTTGTCGAATGACTGATTTTGAATACCAAAGAAAATTAAGTTTCTCTCACAGTACTCTAATGAAAAATAACCCCATACAATTAAATACTTTTCATTGTATCTTTTGTTGAAAGGAATGGTTTTTGGGCAATGTCATGGGGTCCAGTGGCTGTGGGGCATTTGTTGCTGAAGAAAGATTCACGGATCTTGACTTTGCTGACGATTCTGATCGGGGCTCGTGAGAGAATGAGCGAGGAGTCTGAGTGTCTGGGCTTGTGAGTGTCCTGGATAAAAGCCAAGATCCAGACCTTTAATGAACTTTTGGGCACAGCCATCAGCAGTGTGTCTGTCTGTGGAGAGAGCATCAACCTTGTTGAGAGGTTTACTTACCTCTGCACTGACATTCATGTCTTTGGTGACTCTTCGTATGAAGTCAGTAGGTGGATTGGGAGAGCATGGGTTGTCATGAGGTCACTGGAACTGGGTATGTGGCACTCCCGATATCTATGCAAAAGGACGAAGTTCCAAGTCTTTAGATTCCAGGTACTTCCTGTCTTGCTATATGGTTGTGAGACATGGATGCTATCCAGTGACCTTAGATGAAGACTGGACTCCTTTGGTACTGTCTCTCTTCGGAGAATCCTTGTTTGACTTAGTGTCGAATGAGTGGTTGCTCACAGTGTCCCGAATTACCTGTAACAAAGTCCCAATTACCTGTATTGTGAGGTAGTGTCAGTTACGGCACTACGGCCATGTGTCGCAATTCCCCGATGGTGATCCGGCTCACAGGATCCTCATTGTTGAGGACCCGAGTGGCTGGACCAGGCCAAGGGGACACCCACATAACATCTAGCTGTGGCAGACAGATGATCGTTTCCAGAGGATGGGATTGGACCACGTGTCTGCCCAGGGGGTTGCCAACCAGGATCCCGAGCTATTTTGCCATGTGGTGGGTGTGGCAACTCGCTGTACCAGTGCATGCTGCCCAACCTAATTTGACCTGACCTGCACTATTGCATAAACTTTATTAGAAGTGAATTTATTAATTAGTTTGTAATGCAAATTCCTATTAACTTTATTGAATTTATTAATTTTATTCAGAACAACATTAATTGATTTGAGGCAGTCTGCATTTATCCAGACACAAACAGACACTGTTGTTGCTGCTGCTCTTCAGTCTAACAGTATCAATGTACAGTTTGGGGAAGACACTAGAGACCCAAAAAAATCCCATATAAACTCATGCAGACTCCAGACAGTATGATCTGTGATATTTAAGGTTTAGATTATCCAAAATGTATAATGGTTTATATCATTTCTAAAATCATTGTCTAAAAAATTATATTTTGCTCTTATTAACTGTTTTCTCTTATGTTTCCTTCAGGTACTATGCCGTTCTATATCCCATGGTTTACCCAATGAAGATCACTGGAAACAGAGTTGTGGTAGCCATTGTCTACATTTGGCTACACTCTCTTATTGGTTGTCTTCCTCCTCTTTTTGGATGGTCCACATTTGAATTTGACCACTTTAAATGGACATGTACTGCTGCTTGGTACAAAGATGTGAGCTACACTGCCTTTTGGATTATCTGGTGTGCTCTGCTGCCTTTCTTTGTAATGCTGGTTTGCTATGGCTTTATTTTCCGGATAGCTCGGATCAAAGCCCGTAAAATCCACTGTGGAACAGTGGTGATTGCTCAAGAGGAAACAACCTCACAGAAGAATGGTCGTAAGAACTCCAATACATCTACCTCCTCCAATGGCAGCCGGAAAAGTTCATTTCCTGGTATTGTCTACTCTGCTAACCAATGCAAGGCCTTCATCACTATTTTGGTGGTAATTGGCACTTTTGCTCTTACATGGGGACCATATGTGGCAGTTATTAGTACGGAAGCTTTGTGGGGCAAGGGAAGTGTGTCACCTGGACTCGAAACCTTGGCATCATGGCTATCATTCACTAGTGCAGTGTGTCATCCTCTCATTTATGGCTTGTGGAACAAGACTGTACGAAAGGAACTGTTGGGAATGTGCTTTGGAGATCGCTACTACAGGGAGTCATTCATCACTCGCCACAGAACCTCACGGCTCTTTAGTATCTCCAATCGAATCACTGGTGAGTTAATACAGTTTGTGCTGTTATACCTTGTACCATAGTGCTTTCTTCGGCTACCATGGTGGAAATGTTAAATCCATGACCAGAAATCTCAAAAGCTTGCTCAGAATAAAACATCTCACATTTGACATTAGTGTTAATTTTCAAATGCACATTATCACAAACCCACCAACAGTAGTTTGGCTATTTGGAAAATATACATGTACATCTTTTTCTGTTTTAAGGTAATGATTTTATAAACATTTCTTATATTAACAGGTGGTTTCCTTAGTGAAGGCTGCGTAGTGTCTCAGGAAGGACCTCATTTTCAAAAATTGTTTACCACATACAGTGGAACCTCGGTTTGCGAGTAACTTGGTTTACGAGTGTTTTGCAAGATGAGCTAAAATTTTTAATAAATTTTGACTTGATAAACGAGCGAGATCTTGCAATACGAGTAGTATATATACTCTTTGTCTGCTGAGTGTCATGTGATCACAACTGAGCTGATGGTTCTTCTCTCTCTCTCACTGCGGGATTGTGGGCAATCATCTCCTATTCTTCGTCTTAGTCGGCGTGCCTCACTCATATAGTCAACATCCGTACGAGCGTATACTGTTTACTACAGCATAGTGACTGTGTGTGTGTGTGTGTGTGTGTGTGTGTGTGTGTGTGTGTGTGTGCACGCGCGCGTGTGTGTGTGCTGTGATGTGCGAGTCCCCGTCTTGCACCCCAAAACACGAAGCTGAGTCTCAGTACTTTAGCAACACCAGCTTTATTCAGCTTGAAACAGCAATAGCGCGGTTATTTATTGTAGTGGGATCTGCCTCTCTCCTATACACAAACACAGCAGTCAGGCAGGGCCGTGGCCAAGTAGTACTGTGCCCTGTGCATTTATAATGTATCACCCATTGACAGCAGGCGCTTATAGCATGTTCGCGATCTTTTCGGATTCACTTTTACGGCGAACTGCTACAGTGCTGGGAGACTGCGATTGCTTTGGTACGCTCTTCCGCGTGTCGTCCCGTTGGGTGGAATCCCACAAGAGTTTAGAAACTCACTCACACCAGCCATGATTCTTTTCAAAGGTAAAGTGCAGGTTAATTTGTTTTATGTATTTTTACTTTATATTTTGTATTAGTCATTTTTATATGAATAGTTTTGGGTTGTGGAACGAATCATCTGAGTTTCCATTATTTCTTATGGGGAAATTCACTTTGATATACAAGTGCTTTGGACTGCGAGCATGTTTCCAGAACGAATTATGCTCGCAAACCGAGGTTCCACTGTATTGGCTTTCTCAAACTTACTTAATCCAATTCATGGTAATGGGGAACTAGTAGGGATGCTACAATCAGGTTTTTTAAGGCTGATACCGATCATCGATTTCATGTTAATTGATTGGCCGTTTCCGAGTTTTTTTTCCCCCTTTATCCCTTTAAAAAATGTTTTGCACTAAGCTCTGCATAACCAGACGCATGGAACCCTTATTTTTTATAGTTAAGTGCATTTTTATAATTAAACTAGGCTACAGGTGTTAACTGTTAATGTTTTTATTAACAAAATTAAATTCTGTAGTATTATTAGATAGATACTTTATTAATCCCAAGGAGAAATTCACATGTATTGCTAAGTGACCATAAAATACTAATATAAAAAAATTCTTAAAATACATGCTAATATATACAAAACTTTTTATCCATAATACATATGGCATAAAAGCAAATAAAATGCTTCTCATAATTACAAGCTGTCACTATTGTTTCATTAAAGGCCTATCATTAGAAAAAGTAGATTTCACCATTCCTTTAGCAGCAAAAAAAAAATTACAGTATATATACATATACAGTGGTGTGGAAAACTATTTGCCCCCTTCCTGATTTCTTATTCTTTTGCATGTTTGTCACACAAAATGTTTCTGATCATCAAACACATTTAACCATTAGTCAAATATAACACAAGTAAACACAAAATGCAGTTTTTAAATGATGGTGTTTATTATTTAGGGAGAAAAAAAATCCAAACCTACATGGCCGTGTGTGAAAAAGTAATTGCCCCCTAGTTAAAAAATAACGTAACTGTGGTGTATCACACCTGAGTTCAATTTCCGTAGCCACCCCCAGGCCTGATTACTGCCACACCTGTTTCAATCAAGAAATCACTTAAATAGGAGCTGCCTGACACAGAGAAGTAGACCAAAAGCACCTCAAAAGATAGACATCATGCCAAGATCCAAAGAAATTCAGGAACAAATGAGAACAGAAGTAACTGAGATCTATCAGTCTGGTAAAGGTTATAAAGTCATTTCTAAAGCTTTGGGACTCCAGCGAACCACAGTGAGAGCCATTATCCACAAATGGCAAAAACATGGAACAGTGGTGAACCTTCCCAGGAGTGGCCGGCCGACCAAAATTACCCCAAGAGCGCAGAGACGACTCATCCGAGAGGTCACAAAAGACCCCAGGACAACGTCTAAAGAACTGCAGGCCTCAGTTGCCTCAATTAAGGTCAGTGTTCACGACTCCACCATAAGAAAGAGACTGGGCAAAAACGGCCTGCATGGCAGATTTCCAAGACGCAAACCACTGTTAAGCAAAAAGAACATTAGGGCTCGTCTCAATTTTGCTAAGAAACATTTCAATGATTGCCAAGACTTTTGGGAAAATACCTTGTGGACTGATGAGTCAAAAGTTGAATTTTTTGGAAGGCAAATGTCCCGTTACATCTGGCGTAAAAGGAACACAGCATTTCAGAAAAAGAACATCATACCAACAGTAAAATATGGTGGTGGTAGTGTGATGGTCTGGGGTTGTTTTGCTGGTTCAGGACCTGGAAGGCTTGCTGTGATAGATGGAACCATGAATTCTACTGTCTACCAAAAAATCCTGAAGGAGAATGTCCGGCCATCTGTTCGTCAACTCAAGCTGAAGCGATCTTGGGTGCTGCAACAGGACAATGACCCAAAACACACCAGCCATTCAGAGGTGGATTTGCTGAAGAAAAACAAAATGAAGACTTTGGAGTGGCCTAGTCAAAGTCCTGACCTGAATCCAATTGAGATGCTATGGCATGACCTTAAAAAGGCGGTTCATGCTAGAAAACCCTCAAATAAAGCTGAATTACAACAATTTTGCAAAGATGAGTGGGCCAAAATTCCTCCAGAGCGCTGTAAAAGACTCATTGCAAGTTATCGCAAACGCTTGATTGCAGTTATTGCTGCTAAGGGTGGCCCAACCAGTTATTAGGTTCAGGGGGCAATTACTTTTTCACACAGGGCCATGTAGGTTTGGATTTTTTTTTCTCCCTAAATAATAAAAACCATCATTTAAAAACTGCATTTTGTGTTTACTTGTGTTATATTTGACTAATGGTTAAATGTGTTTGATGATCAGAAACATTTTGTGTGACAAACATGCAAAAGAATAAGAAATCAGGAAGGGGGCAAATAGTTTTTCACACCACTGTACATACTAGGGGCCTCCGCCCCCTGATCGCTTCGTTTGCACACCCCTGGGTTTGGTTAACTGGATATACAATTTTAAGAGATTGATATTTTCATGGGAATTGTCATATATGCATTTTTTCACTTTTACTTTATAACTTTAGTAAAAACAATATTTGGAATTAACTTTTCTTCAAGATCGCATTGAATTTTGATTCCTTGTTTGGACTTACAGCATGACAACACAACATATAACTGCCTGTGTGTGAATATTGTTTCTTTCTCTCTAATAAATAAAAGACTTTTTCGAATATTAGTCCATGCTCTTTCTTCTTCGCTTTGTCGTTGACGTGTCATCTAGAATGTATAAAATTATTGTCCTGAAAAATTTATACGAGCTGAGAGCACAGGAAGTGTGTCTGCCAAAAGCATTGACACGACTGAGGTTAGATGACCGTGGTCTTGTTTGAAAATAGTTGTAAGTAGGGCGTGACTTGAAAGAATCTCATGTTCAAAATCTCTGTCTCATGGGACTTCATACCGTGGCAACGTTTTTGGAATCTTTTAATTCTTGCTGGCAACACGAATAAGATGATCTACAAGTCTCCGACTTAAAGTTTAAATCTGAACAATACATTCGATCTCTTTTTGCTGTTCCATTATTTCATAACATTCAGTAATAAGTTTGTTTGCGCAAATGCGATCTTTCCTATCCTTTTTTTGATACTTTTGAATTTTTGTACTTCCATTATCTCTAATCTGCTTTGCATGTGTACCGTGCCAACATTTTTAAATTCTTTACAACATTCTTCTTTGTCATCTACTCTTTGTCTTCTATTTCCGGCCCCGGGTGTGGACTTGTCTCGCAGGATGTATAAGTGTCTGTCTGAGAAAATCACGTCTTGTCTTCTTCCAAGATTTTTTTATAATATATATATATATATATAATCAATTAATTGGTATTGACAATTAAATACTGCTTAAATATAAATATACCTGCACTTATGGGTTTTCACCATTTTCAATCATTTGCACTACAGCTTTTTTACTGTTAAAGTATACATTTACTACATTTATTCAGGTGTTTTTTTTTCTTTTGTGTATCAGCTAGACATTCATAATTCTTGAGGTGTAATTGTAAATATGGATTACCATTTTAATAATGCAGTACTTGTTTCTTACCAAAACGAACACTGTATGACACACAACATCAAATAATAAACACAGTACATATTGTTAAAAAACCCACAAATGTTTCAAATGTTCATAAGTTGTTTATCAAGAAGACACAAGACTAACATGCTTAATGAGTTTATAAGTAAAATACATTTTGCTAACAAGACTATCGTTAACTAAGCAGCAATTTCAAATTGATCTATCTTTTCTTTTCCCAATTGAAAAGCTGAGGCACTTAAAACAAGCTCATGGTTCAAACTCAGATTGTATTCATTTTAATTAAAGGATAAAGTAAAAAGGTCTGAATTCATTAAAGTAGCTTTTCTTGCTGTTTGTTTTACTGCACAGGACAACTTTTCAGATTCCTTTTTCTCATTTTATTACTCCACTTTCTTTAGCGTAAAGGCTAGTATTGTAGTTGTCTCTGCTCTGATGTAAACTAAGCCTTGACTTGCTTTGCTTACACTAAAAGAATTTCACTACAAAAAACAACAAAAAGGCATGCGTTGGCTCAATTACAGTAATACCTTGCGTAAAGTAGCACAGCAACTAAATTACTGTAAAGCCTAGAAAAGCAGGGACTGAAAAGATCGCTTTTTGTGATCCGCCAATTTACTGATCACTGATTGACTATGTTTTAGTGAAAATCGGCTAATATAGATTTGTGGCTGATTGATCGGAGTATCTTTAGGTACTGGTACCTTTTCCAGCACAAGGCAGGAAATAACCCTGCATATTGCACCAGTCAATTGCAGGGCTCACTCAAACTCCCACTCGAGGACAATTTGAAAACATTAGTTAATTTAACATACATATCTTTGGGGATATGTGAGGAAAAAGCACCTGGAAGAAGATATCACGATGAAAATGTGTAAACTCCATATAGGCAATAAGCAGTCATTGGATTCAAGTCCAGGATGTGGGCAACAGTCTCTACCATTATGCTGCCATGCGGCCCTTTGGCAAATATTTATATTCACAAAAATACATGGCTAATCCCATGGTTACGTCACTGCAAAATAATTCTATAAAATATAGTGACAAGTGTTAACAAAGATAATAGTTTACTCTTTTTGAATTGATGTTCAGAACAGTCTGAATGTATATTTTTATGGGGTCATTATTGTGACTGATAAGTGTACTGAGTGCAGTGGTGTTTTGCTGATGAGCATGCTCACCACTCTCCAGCACCATGATTAGTGAGTATAACAACGTTACCTTGAAACTTCTATCTTCTTTACCTGAAAAATCTTGGAACACAGTTAACAACACTACCATCACCAGATATTAATTTATCTTAAAACTAGGAATATAAAATTACTGGGAATGGTACATACTAGTGGTGCAGCTGCATGGCTCCATCAAACATCTAGTTTTGTAAATTTTTCTGTATTACTCTCACGTCCCTAAAACTTGAATATTGGTTTAATTGGCAACCCTTAAATCGAATGAGTGTGTCCTCTGTAATGTTTGCTGATGACAGAGGCTCTGACCTACCTCAACCCTGTATTTGGAGTAAGATGATGGATGGATGTTCAAAACGTTCCAAATAATACTTGAATGGCAGTGACTTTATGGGTGCATGCCTTCGTGAAAATGTCAAGTGAAGCATCATTTGGTTGTCTGCCCTTAATATTTATTTTATTTTGATATGGCTAATGTAATGTTTTTTATTTCATAGTTCCATTAATGTAATGTACCTTCACAAGGTCCATTACAGGGCACAGAAAATCAGAATCCAATATCAAATGTATAAACTAATAATATTAGCAGGTGTTAATAAAACATCCAACATTGACAGATATTAGGACAAGCTTGTGTGAATAACTGTAAATTTTTAACATCATGTATTAAAATGAATTTTACAAATCAGATGTTTACAATATAAAAGATACTTGGGATGAACGGTACAGAGTAACGGATATTGTGGAAGAGAGGTGAAAAAGAGAGTGCAAGCAGGGTGGAATGGGTGTAGAAGAGTGTCAGGAGTGATTTGTGACAGACGGGTATCAGCAAGAGTGAAAGGGAAGGTCTACAGGACGTAGTGAGACCAGCTATGTTATATGGGTTGGAGATGGTGGCACTGACCAGAAAGCAGGAGACAGAGCTGGAGGTAGCAGAGTTAAAGATGCTAAGATTTGCATTGGGTGTGACGAGGATGGACAGGATTAGAAATGAGTACATTAGATGGTCAGCTCAAATTGGACGGTTGGGAGACAAAGTTAGAGAGACGAGATTGCTTTGGTCTGGACATGTGCAGAGGAGAGATGCTGGGTATTTTGGGAAAAGGATGTTAAAGATAGAGCTGCCAGGGAAGAGGAAAAGAGGAAGGCCTAAGAGGAGGTTTATGGATGTGGTGAGAGAGGACATGCAGGTGATGGGTGTGACAAAGCAAGATGTAGAGGACAGGAAGATATGGAAAAAGATGATCCGCTATGGCAACCCCTAACAGGAGCAGCCGAAAGTAGAAGAAGAAGATGTTTACAATATAAAGCAACAACAAAAGAAGGTTATATGGCAAAGTGAAAGAACAAATAACAGCATAGGAAAAGTCAGTGAATTATGGCCAGAGATTTGAAGGCTGGAAATTCATTTGGTTAAGTACTGACAATACAGTATAACAAAGAAGGGCAATTGCTAAAACAAACAAATGAAGGGACTGCAACTAAAAAGTCAGAGAGAACAGGGGAGTTTTCTATATAGAAATGAACATCTAGGCTGGCAGAAAAAAATTGCAACAGAAGATCACATCCACAAAGCTGAATGAGTATAAGGGCACATAATCAGTGAAGTCATTCAAGGTTCAGCATTGTGCATTACATTTTTAAGTGATACTTTTAAAATTCAAAAACAATTAGCAAGTCCTACAACGAGAAACAGATACATTTGTATACAACATTTTGAAATGGGACAGCCATAACAGGCTTAAAGATGTTAGAGCAACTAAATAATCAAAATTACTAATTAAAAAGGTCATAATTATGTTGTATATCATTTTTGTCTTGTAGGCATTCTGAGCCAGATTGTTGTCACAATACACACCTTTTAGTCACCTTGTATGCTATCTAACCCTCATTGTCAGCCAGTGCAGATACTCTAGTGTCTTTGACAAATTGTATGAAATGGTTCTTGCTATGTTTAACTATATAATCATCATAGTTGGGATAGCTGCTAAAAACAAACTCATCTGCTACATATTATTACTTACTTGTTACTTCCACAAAAAAAGTAATCACATTACTAATTTATTTTATTGCATTAACTCTCCAACCCCATGCAAATATTTACCTACATGTCCTTTTCAGTATTTTCATAAGGAGTGAATAATCATGAAAAGTGAACTTGAATTAAGCAGTTAAACAAGTAAATGATGAGACTTAGATTAGGACAGTTTCATTTCAAACATGAACCAGGTAGCAGAGGGCTTTAGTTTACAAAAAGATTTTTTAATAAAAAATAAATCTTAATTATTAAAAAAATATATATATTTAGCCGCTTGAGCACTTACAAATATGGAGTGGCTACAAGAAAAAATTAATTTGTAGCGTTGCAGCCAGCAGATGACAGCACTTATTGATCGGGCAGGGCCAGCAGTGTTTATTATGGCACAATCAATACACCCATGACTCAGTGTAAAAAGCACCAAGAGAGGAGAAACACAATCAAAAAAAGCATGTAGCAATCCAAAAGAAATTATTTACATTTTGCAAGTAATTATCTTGCATTTGCTAACAAATAACATAAAGGTTCATTTAACTTATTTATACACAGACTTCTTCATATTCACAGGTATATTATAGAGATCTGAGGTAAAAAAATGAAAATGCATGCTGGGATATGGCGCTACATTTTACAACACATAAAGCTTATAGCATTTTCATTAGACTGGATATCAAAGACTTTTAAATTTGTAATTCAGATTTCTTATTTGCTCTTTTATCAAGAGGCCATCACAAACAACAGTAATATTACTATAGTTATCATACTTTAATTTTAAAAGTTCTCAGACACAAGCTGCAGTTACCTTTATTCTGTTGTCCTTAAACTAAAATCCGATGTGTTAATAACTATGCTTACACACGAATGACAGCAGGTTTCATATTAGGACATTGCTAGAGTGAAGTCCGGGTTAACCACACTGTACTTATCTCTAAATGTCTCACCCGCTCTACTCTTAAACTCCCCAGTGGATGGACAAAAACAGGTAAGTCAAAAATAAAGGTTGAGTAATGTAAAACAAATATAAGAAAGCTCAAATATTACACACACCCTCACTTCCCCGATCCCAATACAAATGCAAATGTGTATAGTTATTAAAAAAACTCCATATCTGATTCCACCCACCTTTGTCTTAACTATACCACACAAATATTTACAAAATGAAGAACAAACATCCACATACACACAAAGTTTATTATGAAAACACGGTAATGACAGGGAATTAAAAATGCATGGAAGCTGGCAAAATCCAAGTGATGAAAATCCAGTTTAGAAGGGGTTATTCCAAAATATGAACCAAAACATTCTCACCGGTAAGCCCAGATGGCAGTCTGACAGCCATGTGTAACAGATGCTGAAAAGTACCAAATCACCTGACTGCTGTTAGTAACTGGATGAAAAGTGATGATATGTTGTTCCTTTGTTAATTCCCAGTCTTTACTGATGTCTCCTTTGAAATACATGACCCTTTTTTTAAACAGAAGATCCTTTCTCCACCTCCAAAAAGTCAAGCGTTGTTGTTGGTGATGTCCTTGCGGTTTGCAGAGGGGAATAAACTCATCTTTGGGCCTTTTTTTTAATATAGAGAAATAAGTCAGATAAACACCCCTTTATAAGCATTGGTCAAACACAATTGATATTTTTTTGACCTTCCCCAATTTATGGAGAAGGGAGGCCCATAGCATGATTTGATGTTAGCCACACGTATTATGCCAGTTTTGGTGTCTGTTCTTGTCCCTTTTTGAATAAGCTAGTTAACAGTTCCTGTACTTTTAATGACTTTTGCTGATTCTTCCCATTTAGGCACTAACTCGTGAGACAATTTATGTGCAGCATCAGAGAGGTGGTGGGATCTAGTTCAGAGTAAGCCTCCCACCACCAAGTGTGCCTCTCAGCGATGGGCTTTATAATACTTAACTTGTCTGGATGTTGAATCCAGCCTATTCTGAATTCTTCCCTTAAATGTTCCAAGTTCTGTATGGAGTTGTATATATTGGTATCAGCAGATGGTGGAGTGGCATTGAGCCTGTTGAGTGGGCCTTTAAGCTGTCTGTGTAATGCAGCCAGATGAGGAATTTCCCCAGTTACTTTGTGAGCAGCTGTGTGCAAGCTCGGGTCCTAAGCTCTAGGAGTCACTTATCCCAGTCCTGATGGCAACCAGCTACTAAGGAGGCCGTCATGGTCTTCAGGGTTCTGTTCACCTATTCCATCAGGCTGGTTCGGGAATCAGAGCTCTTCCAATATAGAAAACATGAACTGTGGACTCTGATCAGTCATCAGGTACTTTGGACCCCACCAGGAAATTAACATTTCATTCATCAGGGTGGAGCAGGTAATGCAAAGAACTCCACCCATTTAGTGAAGTAATTGATCACTACCATCAGGATGGTCTTTTGCAATGTAGTGGCAGGAAATGCCTTCTTGAAGTTCTCAGCTATGGTTAACTGTAGATGATGAACTGACTTACTAGGTTTTGTACTGCTGACACAGCTAGACAGGTATTCACATGTTGCCACATATCCTTACACTGTGCCATAAGGCCACCTACAAGATCCTCTGCAAGGTATTTATTTGTCCCAGGCGTTCACCAAAAGGCCAGGAATTCTACAGATATTCTTCCAGTACCACCAGGTATTATTTGGTCCCTCCAAGGGTAGTTGGAATTGATCTTTAATGAACTCCTTGAAGATCCACAAAATGGACGGCTTTGGGTCAGTTTTCCTCTTCTTAGGCCCCTGGCACATGGGGGTGGTTGATTGGGCACCATGTCCATGGGCAACTTAGGAGATGACCCAGTGCAGCTGCAAAGTTAACCAGTCCCTAAAATGACAGTCCCCAAGATAAGACATCTGGGACAATGTTGCCACAGCCCTTCCTGCATAAGACTTTAAATGAGAAACCTTGATGGTGCAGTGACCACCAGGTTTACCAGGAAGATGTCTTTTGGTGATTGAACACCCAGGTCAGAGCATTATGGTATGTTGTCACTTCAAAATCAACCCCCTCCAGGAAATGGCGCCATTTCTCCACTGCCCACACAACCACCAAGCACTCTTTCTCTGATGTGGAATAGTTGAGTTCAGCACCACACAAATCCTAAGATACATAGGCTATATATATAACCTGTTCCTCGTTATTCTTGTTTTGGATTAGCACGGTGCAATCCCATCTAGCGTCCTTCTGCTCCTGTAAGGTGAGCAGTTGTTCTGTTGTGCTAGGAAAAGCAAGGATGACCATGCCGCCTTGAGTTAGTCAACCACATCCTGGCATTTGGCAGTCCATTCCCAGAGAACATCTTTCTTCTTTAGATGACTGAAAGGGGCAGTGATATCAACCAGTCTCTGAATGAATGTGTGATAACGACCAGCTAACCCATGAAATTGTTGCAGTTCCTTTAGGTCAGTGGGCATGGGGTACTCCTGGATGGCTTTATTTTTCTCTGGATCTATCTCTGCTCCTTGGCCTGACAACACATGCTCCAGAAAGATGATTTGGGGTTGAAAGAAGTGACACTTACCCATGTTCAGCATCAGGTGTGCATGCTGCAGTCCCTGAAAGACTACTTCAAGTCCTGCAAATGCTGTTCTGTAGGAGAAAATGATGACATCATCAATGTAGAAAAAGCAAATTTTTCATAAAGCTCCATTAAACTCTGAAATTTGCCTCTGGCATTCTTCAAACCAAAGGGCATGACATTGAAATTGAACAAATTTTCCAAGGTGATTGCTGTTGTCTTTTGCTTGTTCCTCGTCTCCATCGGCACCTGCCAAAAGCCACTGTGCAAATCTAAGGTGGAGAAAATGGAGTCTTCATGAAATGACTATAGAATATCATGTACCAGGGCATGGGCCGTGCATTCTAACAAGTCTTGCTGTTCAGACCTTTATAGTCCATGGAGAATAGGAAAGACCCATCCTTCTTTTTCACCAAAACCATGGGTGCAGTATACCCTTTGGAGATCATCTTATTCACATTCTCTTTAATGATGGCACTCTTTTTAGTCGAGACTCTGTATAAATGATGATAAATGGGGATGCCTTAAGCATGGCCTAATTTTTTGGCCCATGCATCCGGCCATCGGCGTAACAAAGGCCTCACTCATCTATGCTCGTTGTTCCCACAAATTTGCTGCAGCCAAGTCTTCATCAGCGGCCACTTCAGCAGCTTAGAAACCAAGATATGCCTTGTGTGATGTATGACTCTGACCTTGAGAAACAGGAAATGCTCATTGAAAGATTCATCCCTAACCAGCACAGGAGAGCAATGGAAACAGCATCTCAGATTTGCCATTTTTACATATTCAGCCAAATTCTTTGATATTTTTATCCAAAAAATTTCTATGGATGAAAAATTGTTACATCTGTAGTGTGCACATGTTGCACACTGATTACAGTGAAATTTTTACTTGCATGAGCTATTTATATACGTTACAGTAATGATCTGTAAATAATGATATGCAGAGCAAACAACGCTGAATACTGAAAGACTGAAATTATTAGTCAATGACTAGAACACGTGGAAAATCTTAAAAATGAAGGTTAAAACAAAAGATGATCCTATGTGATGTACAGAAATGTTCTCTACATTTCAAAACTTAGTTTTGTAATTTCTAAACAGGCACCAAAACCTAGAAACTAAAAAACAGCCTCCTTAATTAAGGTCCAAATAAACAGTTTGGTGGACATGAAAACCTTCAGTCACAGGCGTCCCCCAGAACTGAACTTGGGAAGCATGGTGAACAGTGTTATAAAACAAAGGCTGATTGGGTCAGTTCCTGTTCTTCCTGTTCTTTATCAGGCACTCTGTTTTTCATATAACTTATTTTACAATGATTACCATCTTTTAGTGCTTTGTAAAGCAGCACTGTGCTTTAGGTGAACCTCTACTTCTTATTGATCTGGTTACATAAAATATCACAAATATGCTTTAAGTATTTTCTTATCCTTGTGAATATAAAATTTGATCATTTGCAAATGTCTTTTTTTTCCAGACCTGGGTCTTTCTCCCCACTTGACTGCAATGATTGCTGGAGGAGGGCAACTTCTGGGAAACGGCAGTAGTACTGGTGACACAGGGGTCAGTTTTTCTCAAGACTCAGGTATGTCCAACCAAGACTTCATTCTGCTCTACCCATGAGCCTCTAGTGCAAATCTCATTGGGTAAATGGCCAGATGGCACCAAGTT
Organism: Erpetoichthys calabaricus; assembly: GCF_900747795.2. Lineage (NCBI taxonomy): Eukaryota > Metazoa > Chordata > Cladistia > Polypteriformes > Polypteridae > Erpetoichthys > Erpetoichthys calabaricus. The sequence goes on along the minus strand of NC_041397.2, from coordinate 122,056,999 downwards.
GTCCAGTGTTTGACCTGCTCAAAGCTGGTTCAGGATCTTCATGCAAATGCAAAATTTGTTCTATTACACAATTGTCTTTAAAAGTGGAATACAAAATTAACATAAACCTTTACATTTTTCACATCCTTAAAAATATATGTAATTTTCTCATAGGAGACATATTATATTTTTTTTTGTTAAATGATACTACAAATTCTGTAATTATATGTAATGTGAAGAAATATTTGTATTTCTCAAGTATTCTGCTACCTTTTTTATCCCTTTATCTTTTGACATCACATGTTAGAATTGCAGTTGTTTGAACTACTCTTAGACAAAATAGCTCAGTTTAGTAGAGGCGTGACTGATAACATTTTATGTTAGATCAGTATGTCTACCAAGGAGCTGAGTTTTGGGAAGGCTTTATAAAACTATGCAGTAGAGCAGCCAAATCAATCATTAGGCAATAGGAAGAATACAGGATACCAAGATTTTTTCCCTAATGCAGACTTTGGTCATTGAATTGGCCATCCTGACAACAACAGAGTACTAGCCTCTGTAGGTGAGAGGCGTGGAAGAAGCCACTTTTAACAAAAATACACATAATAGCATGCCTGGAGTTTTCAGGAAGGCATCTCACAAATCACAAGACAATTTGACAATTGTTGTGTTATCTAAATAAACTGAATATCAATTCTTTGTCCTAAAAGTAGCTGGAGGCTGTTTATTGCCTTTGTAGCCCTCAAACCCCCCCCCCCCCCCCCCCCCCCCCATGCTTGTTATGGTAGCAATGCCAACAGTTTAACACAGATAGCTATCAGGAGCAGAGGTTGGGGTACCAATCAGGATGGAGAAAACAATGGAGCTAAATACAGTTGCATGAAAAATGAACAGTTCAACAATAAGACTAACAAAAGCAACAATGGAGCAGCATTAGGCATAACCACAAACAATCTTTCGAAAGACTTCAAACATTTTGATTACTTAATGGAAAACTGAGCAAATCTGAAGGGAAGAATGTGCAAAAACTCCCAAGTTCAGATGGACATGGCAATAATCAAGAAGAGACAAAATGAAAAATAAGTAAGTAAGTGAACTTTATTATCATTCATACCATACAACAGTACAACTATGGATGCATAGCTGAATGAAATCGCGTTTCTCCAGGCTCAATGTGCAGACATAAAAGACAGGTGCATACAAGACAAGTACACGCAAGACAACATACAGACATTACAAACATTTCACTTCTTACACAGAAAGTAGGTAAGACAGCACAAGGCAGCACAGTACAAACAATAAATACAAAAGATATATATAAATGTGAGCCAGTCAGTGGGTGAAATATAATATGAAAGAAAATATAGCAAATCGTTTCACAGTGATTGTGATATTGCACTATATGGATACAATATTTATACATAATATATACAATATAATATTGTATGATATTACAATATAATATAATGTAAACTTAGACCTATTTGTGGTAATAAAGTGCACAGTAAGTAAGAGAGCAAAAGGACAAAGGTTATTTAACAGAGTTTAGTATTCTGTTGGTCTGAGGGAAGAAGCTCCTCTTAAATCTGGTCGTTCTGCCGTGCATACTGCAGTAACGTTTTCCACAGGGCAGAAGTTCAAACAGCCCATGTGCCGGGTGTGTGGGATCTTTTATGATCTTAATGGATCTGCTCTGGCAACATGAGTAGTGTAATTCTTGAACAGATGGGAGTGAGGACACAATGATTTTCTCCGCTGTTCTCACCACTCATCGAAGTATCTTCTGTTCAGTGACAGTGCAGCTACCATACCAAACTGAGATGCTGCTGGTCAATATACTTTCTATAGTGCCTCTGTAGAAAGTTGTGAGGATAGGAGAGGGAAGGTTTGCTCTTTTCAGCCTTCGGAGAAAATGAAGTCACTGTTGTGCCCTCTTGACAAGAGAAGTGGTACTTGTGGTCCATGTCCGGTCATCTGTAATGTGCACTCCCAGAAACTTGGTGCTTCTCACTGACTCCACGCTGTTTCCATGGATTGTTAAGTGGCCGGTGTGGCAGGTGCTTTCTCCTGAAGTCAACGATGATCTCTTTTGTTTTGTTGATATTCAGTGCCAGGTTGTTTTTTCCACACCAGGCAATGAGTTGATTGACTTCCTCTGTGTATGCGGAGTCATCGCCATTACTGATGAGGCCCACTACTGTTGTGTCACCTGCGAATTTTATGATGTGATTCGAGTTGTAATTGACACAGCAGTCGTGAGTCAACAAGGTGAACAGTGGGATTTCCTCAAAACTCTGGCTGTGGAATGTAAATATGTGAATTAATACAGTATATGTTCCAATTTTTAATTTTATAAATGTTTGCAGGCTTTTTGCATGGTAAGGAAAAAATTCTTGAACAGATGGGAGAGAGGACCCGATGATTTTCTCTGCTGTTCTCACCACTTGTTGAAGTATCTTCTGTTCAGCGACAGTGCAGCTACCATACCAAACTGAGATGCTGCTGGTCAATATACTTTCTATAGTGCCTCTAGAAAGTTGTGAGGACAGGAGAGGGAAGGTTTGCTCTTTTCAGCTTTCGGAGAAAATGAAGTCGCTGTTGTGCCCTCTTGACAAGAGAAATGGTTAGGTTATAGTGCAACAAAAATTAGCACTGTCCATGGAAAACCACACGCTTTCTGAAGTCACTATAAATGTACACATTCCACAAATAAAAACAAATACCTGAACATACATTTTGAGATAAAAATATTAAAGACAAGAATATGTATTGTTGAGCTGTAAAGTAAGATGAGTATACTTTTATCATTCAAGCTTATGCAGCACTGTGAAGATTCTGACATTTGAAGCCGACAACAGAAGAGAAATAATTGAAACATGCTGTCTGTTAGACGAGAGCACACACAATGGACTGCTGCAGTTGGCCAAGAGCGGTGCCTGTCCTACGATGACACACTAACGATATGTAAAAGCACCCTGTTCAACATCTTAGTGTGACTTTTTTTTCTCATTTTACCCATAGTGCTCTGTAGGCTAATAAAGTTGTGCAGTTTGTAACTCCCCCTGTAGTACTTGCTGTGTCTACTGGGGTTAACATGTAAAGCTGCGGGGGCCAATTTGGAGGAGGAGGAGGAGGAGAAGAGTAAATGGAACATTTTTTTGTCTTTTGGCCTTTTCATTTTTTATTTAAAATACTGATTGAGAAGCTAACAGCACTGGCCTCCTCTAGTCTTTATTCTGTCTTTTGTCTTGGTAAACCTTGGTTAATGTAATTTAATTTGATATAATTTCATTTATTTGCTGTTTCTATTAGTTTGGGAAATGACTGTCACTACCATTTTTCATTTAAGTCATTTTTTTGGGGGTTATGTTGGTTTTCATTCAAACTGAGCTCTAAATATTTGAATAACACATTGCATTAAAATAACTTGCTTGATTAAGATTTAAAAATAATTACATTCCTGTCTACACTAACAGCTCTGTATTAGAGATATCACAATAACTGGTACTTCAGTACCAGGTCAACACCAAAAGTCCAAAAAGATAACGGTACTAGTTTGTTTTTTGTTTTTTTTTTTACAGTATCAGGAGTACCAAGTGGAACTCTGTACTACACTAATGCATGAATCCACAGTAATGAATGAATAAAATCTAAATACTGTATAAAAATGTCTCACAGTGCTGATGCTATAGCATCAACACATCAAAAAGAAAAATAGGATATGTTTGAGGCAGGAGAATTGTAGAAACTGTATTTATCAATATAAAAAAGCCAAAACAAACACACACAGGTTTTTGATATTGCCACTTTTATCACATTACTGAGTTAGTGCAGAAATAGATTTGGGAGCAAAATGATGTGACCAATTAGATGTGAGTTGTAATCATTTAACATAGCATCATACATTTGGAAGAGTAGATAAAATGATTACACTTTTTAAATGATTAATTCTCTTTTTAATACAGTGTCCTGCACAGCTCCAATAAAAGAACAGAGGCTTTCCATTCATTATCTGTAATAACAAGTCTGTACACAAGTAAAAATTGAGGCAAGTTTCAGACGAAGTGCCTATTCAGCATGTCTGCACCAGTAATGAAATGAGCTGCTCCATTTGTTAATACCAAAATAAAATTTATGGAGTGTTTCAGTGCCTCGAAGCAAAAAAGCACATCTCCCTGTTAATATGACAAGTACTGTGTTAATAGAAAGGTGTAGTCACTGACATGAGCAAAACGGCATACTGTACTTCATTGCTGAATATGAATATGCAAGTGCTAGATTTCTGCCATTCCTTTGTTTTTTTTTAAGCAAACTGAATGTACATGAGTATAACCTCCAAAATGTGACAAATGTAGTAAAAGCACATACGTCATATATTTGAATAATTAAGATTAATTGACAGCAGGTAATGTTGGCCCAGGTAATTTGTACACAGGCTAAGCAATGACAAAGTCTCATCTCATCTCATTTTCTGAAACCAGTTTTTTCCACTGCCATGATGAAGTCCGATCACTCATCTTAATATATAATACGCTACTGTGGCTGTCCGTTTGTCTGTCCAGGACTTTAAAATCACCTGTAGCTTGCAAACTGTTTGACCTATTGACCTGAAATTTGGTACACTTACTGTATACTATGAGACGTCTACTATCCGCTTTTGGGGTGATGATTGACCTCCATTGTTATTCTTCTTTTTATTTTTATTTCATTTTATTGTAGAACCAACTCTCAGCAGTGGCCAGCAGGGCGGCACATGTGTATGGCTGCCGTTCTCATTCCCTACCACCTTCGCCATCACTTCCCCTAACTCTTCATATCTTAAATCATTCTTGAGGCAGATTGAAGACTTAAGTGCCAGCTTAAGTGAAAAATGAAGGAAAACGTACTAAGCAATTGCAACACAAACGCTGACTTAATTAGTTTTAACATGAAAAGATGCCGACGAAAGAAGAGTAGAAGTGGGCCGCTAGGGTGGAGAAAAGAAGAGCTGCTCAGGAAGCAGCAAGCCAATCAACCTCTGAGCAAACGAATGGTAAACATACAGAGAAAGAGAATGAGAACTATAAGTCAAGTGTATTCACTGCATGTTATCGTGCAGTGCGCCGTTATTGGTATATATTATTTTAAAAACAGCACAACTAAGGCTGAAATAATGGATTAATGTAAAATCGACAAGATTTATTTCCCACAAGAAACCTTAAAGATTGGTCAGTTGTAACAATGGAGGGACAGATTTGGATAATTAAACCTCCAAGAGTTTGTGCCATTTGAAAAATTCAATCAATTTGACTTGTCCATCAAATATTACTGTTTAATAGGTTTTTAACCAACTAATGGCTCTATTGTTGGCATGGAGCTGGACAGTTTAACATCTGTGGCAGAGCGAAGGGCGCTCAGCAGGCTCCTATCAATTATGGAGAATCCACTGCATCCATTAAATAATGTCATCTCCAGACAGAAGAGCAGCTTCAGCGACAGACTGCTGTCACTGTCCTGCTCCACAGACAGATTGAGGAGATCGTTCCTCCCCCAAACTATGCGACTCTTTAATTCCACCAGGGGGGGTAAACGTTAATATTTAACATTATACATAGTTATTGTCTGTTTTTTTCACCTGTATTATTATCATTCTTTAATTTAATATTATTTATTGTATCAGTATGCTGCTGCTGAAGAATGTGAATTTCCCATTGGGATTAATAAAGTATCTATCTATCTATCTATCTATCTATCTATCTATCTATCTATCTATCTATCTATCTATCTATCTATCTATCTATCTATCTATCTATCTATCTATCTATCTATCTATCTATCTATCTATCTATCTATCTATCTATCTATCTATCTATCTATCTATCTATCTATCTATCTAATGATTCAAACATAAAACTTTCAGTGGCAAATGTTACAAACCTAAAAGAGTGATTCTGTGACAACCCAGACTGTAAAAGCATGTTAGAAAAATAGCCTTAAAGAGTTTGTTCCAGAGAATTATCTTGTATTTCACTAATTCAACAGTACAGTAATCCTTCACTTATCGCGGGAGATAGGTTCCAAGGCCGACCGCGATAACTGAATTTTCCGCGAAGTAGGGACACCATATTTATTTAATTATTTAACGTGTATTTGGACGTTTTTAAACCCTCCCTGTATTGTTTACAACCCACCCTTTACTCTATTAATAACAGGGACAACTGCTAAGCAATATGAAATCAGTAGATAAGTTTACATTTACTGTATAGCGAAGTACACGTAGCAGCTTGTAGGCGGTCATGACGTCGTCGACCTTGTTGCAAAGATTCCTAAAGCAGATTCCATCCAGACTACTGCCTTATCACATCCACTTGCAACTCGTTTTGCGCCCTGGTTAAAGGACACTGCGGCCGTAGATCTTATATGCTTTTCCTCCTTTTTAAATAAAAAGAATCGTGGACTCATTGATGCTGTGATGGTGTCCTGCAGCGGTGTAGCTGTTCCCTTCCTTCAACATATCCAAAACTTTTACCTTTTCTGCAATCATTTGCATCTTCTGTTGGCGCTTGGACACGGCCCCTGCAGCAGTAGCACGTTAATGCTGAATGAGTGAGATGAGACTTCCTGGTTAATGCAGCACTCCGTCGCTGAGCCAATCAGCAGCACACAGGAACTTAACTGCGTGCTCTGATTGGGTAGCTTCTCAGCCATCCGCCAATAGCATCTCTTGTATGAAATCAACTGGGCAAACCAACTTAGGAAGCAAGTACCAGAAGTAAAAAGACCCATTGTCCGCAGAAACCCGCGAAGCAGCGAAAAATCCGCGTTATATATTTAGATATGCCATCCATCCATCCATCCATCCATTGTCTCCCGCTTATCCGAGGTCGGGTCGCGGGGGCAGCAGCTTGAGCAGAGATGCCCAGACTTCCCTCTCCCCGGCCACTTCTTCTAGCTCTTCCGGGAGAATCCCAAGGCGTTCCCAGGCCAGTCGAGAGACATAGTCCCTCCAGCGTGTCCTGGGTCTTCCCCGGGGCCTCCTCCCGGTTGGACGTGCCTGGAACACCTCACCAGGGAGGCGTCCAGGAGGCATCCTGATCAGATGCCCGAGCCACCTCATCTGACTCCTCTCGATGCGGAGGAGCAGCATCTCTACTCTGAGCCCCTCCCGGATGACTGAGCTTCTCACCCTATCTTTAAGGGAAAGCCCAGACACCCTGCGGAGGAAACTCATTTCAGCCGCTTGTATTCGCGATCTCGTTCTTTCGGTCACTACCCATAGCTCATGACCATAGGTGAGGGTAGGAACATAAATCGACTGGTAAATTGAGAGCTTCGCCTTGCGGCTCAGCTCCTTTTTCACCACGACAGACCGATGCAATGCCCGCATTACTGCGGACGCCGCACTGATCCGCCTGTCGATCTCACGCTCCATTCTTCCCTCACTCGTGAACAATACATATAAAATCCGTGAAGTCCTGAATCCGCGAAAAGTGAACAGGGATTACTGTACAGCTATAATAAATATTGCATTTCTTGTTATAATAGGGACTATAAGCAATATTTTCAGTTACTCGAGAGAAAATATCAGAGAGTAAATCAGATTGTCCATGATAACATCATTTTATATAAACTTTTATGCTGAAGTCCCCCCAAGATTATAACATGGGGCACCAAGTGTTATAAAATTTTATTGGTATATCTCTTACTGTAAGAAAAGAAGACAACTTTTCTGATACTTTTTAGTAATATACAGTAATAAATTATAACTTTGGGGTCTACTGGAAACAAACTTTAATAAATATACAATGTGATGCTGCAAGGCACATACTGCTGCCCTAACCCTGACACAGACAGGCAGGACATTACCACACAGCACACTGTTTATTTAGCTAGTTATATGGGGGGGGGGGGGGGTTTAGACAGGGTGGCAGGCTAAATGGCTGGATAATCTTGCTGGTTATATTTAAGGAGTTGCCGGCCAACAGGAGTTGTCAGTGGACCTAAAGGCGAGGTAGGATTAAGCAATTGGTGATTTGGAGTAGTTGTGATTTTGGTGGCTTTGTACGTGTTCTTTTGTATATATAGTTATATATCTCATGGTGCTTATTTTGGTAGGGGTATATATACTTATTTGGTGTTGGGACAGATAGATAGATAGATATTTTATTAATCCCAAGGGGAAATTCACAATTGGTACAATTGTTTTCCTTTTTTGTATATACACACACTTTAATGTTTTTTCTCGTTATTGTTTTTCCTGTTGGAGGAGGTCTTGAGCCTGAGATAAACGAGGTCCGACTACCTTCATTATTGGAGTGTGTGTGTAGTTTTTGTAGGAGTGCACTGTTTTTGTAAATACACCATATTTATCCTTTTTTTTTTTGTCTTTATTTATTTCTGAAGAAGTGTCAGTGCTGAAGGACTGTGTCTAAAAGCCCGCCTGACACTACTACATGTTTGGTTGTAGGGCACTCTTGTAAATAAACTTGCACCACTCACCCTTTGATTTTTATCTGTGTCTCCTCTCCTCTCTCCACTGATCCTGTTCGGTTCATAAACTATCAGATGTCCTGAGTGTAGGTGGCGGCCACTTTCCCACTACATGGGATATCACAGGAATTGAGAAACATTATAAGAAATTAAGTCTTTTTTTTTTTTTTATTTCAGGCACAGATGTCATGCTGCTGGATGACACTTCTGATGGAGCAAATCCTTCACACCAAGCAGGCTGGTCACACAAACGAAGAAGTTCTGTCACTTTTGAAGATGAGGTGGAACAGCAGAGCAAAGGTAGCACCACAGTCCTCATTCTGTTTGTCTTTCACTGTTAATATCTTCAAGAAACAAAGACAGAGTTTCAAGGTTAATTTGTTGTACTGACTGACCGTGGTGCCAGGGAGCGCTAAAGTGTTGCATGTTGATTAGCACACGAAAGTAAGAATGTCAAGAATGTTCTGTGGCAGTGACCCCATAAACAAATCATAGATCGGTTCACAATCACTCTAGGAAAGTGTGTAAGGATTTGGGCCAAAATACAAAAAAGGCAGTGAACTCAGATCCCACCTCCTTCTCAGTATAAATGCTGTGTGTTTCGTATGTCACAAATGAGAGGTCAGTGAGTGACAAATGACTGGGGTGGCAAGTAGGTGGCCCATGCCATTACAAACGTCAAAAGACAAAGAGTAACTGAAAGATGAATTTAAAAAGTGTGTAGAATCTCTGAAGAAACTGCTCCATATCTGGTCCTGGCCAGCCCCAAAGTGAAACGTTTACAAATCCCCATGAATCAACATTTTTATGTGCATGTATTCATCCATGAAACTATAAATCAATAAAGTAATCGGCGTCCATTTCCAAGTTGTCTTCCTCCCTAGTGCCCCTGGTTTTCCAGGAGTGATGTGGACAACGTCTTGCTTGCACAATAATCTTGTGTGGCATTCTGGTAGCTTTGCTGACTTACAGAATTTAAACCTGATTTGATTTCTGCCTAGTGTGCCTACCTGCATGGTGATTACTCGTTCTGATTGTGTTCACGTGGGCTCCAGTTTGGTTAACTGGCATCAAACATGCAGCAATAATTTTATAAAGCATGTTTTCTACAGTGAGATTTGCCCACTGGGTGAGTCAGTAGTGAGCACTAAACCAGAATCCTTCTGGTGTTAAACGTATTGCGTCAAACACTAGACCACAGTGTCCACTAAATGAATATGGTATGACCGAGTGGGCCATTCGATGGCCTGGTATCCCATCCAGGGCTGCTTTGTCTTCTGCTCACTGCTGTCTGGAGAGGCTTCAGCTCCTCACAAACCCTGTACACGTATTGGGAAAAGTACGTTTGCAAAATCATGTCTCGCGAGTAATAACCTATTCCAGGAATATTGTGGTGACATTATGATTGATCATCTTGTTAAGATCAATGGAAATATTGTAAGATGCATAGAGTTTTATCCAGGAAGTGCTAACCAGCAGTCTTGAGTGTTCCCCATTTTGGTGACATCTTAGCGTCTCTTCTCCTACCGTGAGTTGATGCATGTGTCAGGATTGCTGGCGATTTTTCATTTTATGTCATTTCCTGCATCTCACTAGCAATATTTTCTTCTTCCAGAATACCATTCCCCAGTACAAGTAGCAGCTGAGGTCCACAGCTCTCTGGACAGCTATGCTTCCTGCTTAGCAAAGGTCATTGAGACGGATGCCAAATTTGCTCTGTTTGGAAATAAAGGGACAGACACCCTGCTTACTGGCCGGGCAGTGCAGGGAAACACTCCGCGAGGACCCAGGTACCTCAATGGACAGCGGCTGAGGCTGGAAAGCATCGATGAAGGAATTGTTTATGATGGGAATGAGGATGAGGAGGAAGAGATTAATGAATTTTCACTTTAAAAATCAAAACTTCTCCTCCACCTCAGCCATATCTTCAGTTTGGGCGACCAAGTGCCTAAAAATTCCAGCGTAAGCTTTCTGCCAATAAGATTATGTGTAAATAAACAAAATAAGGGACCCGGCTTGCAAGGATCGCCAACTTTGTCACTTCTTTGCCGTGTCTGTAGTCTCAACCGTGATCAGATATGTCGCAGAACTCAGAAACACTGTAACCACACTTTGTATACTTATGTGTTTATATTTATTAGATATACTCAGTGCTGCATTTCATTATACTTTGGTGACAAATGTTATTTGTGTGCTTGTGATAAAATAAGATGATGCTTTAATTATTGAATATACTACAACCTGAGCTCGATATACACTTGAAGAGGACATTAGGCAGAATTGGAAAAATGAGCTCTGGTTTCAAGTTAAATAAATAAATCAAAAGGTTCCCAGTAAGCTGTACACTTGAACTTGCAGAATTCCAGAAACCTGCTGAACAGTGTGACTCTACGTATAGAAAAATGAAGTGAATTATGAAATAGTGCCTCAGAATGTGAGAGTAAAGTAACTGATTTTAAAGTATTCTACTGCCATATGACTATAATGTGTATTGTGTTCTGTTTTACTGAGAGGTTACTTCTGTGTATGGAATAAAAGCCCCCTTAATGCAGTAAAATGGCGTTTTGGTATGGAGCCTCATTCCATGTGTGCAACTGCAATTGTTTTTCCACTTTCATAAAAACCTGCTAGCTAACATAGCGTCATCTTTACAAAGGACAATGGAAACAACATCAACTACTGAAATAGTACACCCACACTCTGGTCAGCAAATACGGTCTATGTCAGCTCAGACAAAAATCACAACTTGATTATCAAGCCGAGCTTCATATCTGCTCATTTGGGTAAAGCTAAAAATCTGCTTTAGCTCTCCTTTATATTGCCAAATACTAGAAATGAATTGGATACGTGAATGCACGACAAACGTGGAGCTACAAGTTGGATAATTCAAACAAAACCAAGTTACCCGAATTCTCCAAGCTGTGAAGTAAAGCTGAGCGGTTCAGCCTGAAATGCCATTTCTGTTGTCGATTGCATTTGGTGCAAAGATACATATGTAATATGTTTAAGTTGCTCCTTATTGTGTCCAACTCCGGTCCTGGTGGGCCGCTATGGCTGCAGGTTTTCATTCTCACTGTCTTCTTAACTAGTGAGCCATTTTTGCTGCTGATGAACTTGTTTTGCCTTAGTTTTAATTGACGTGACTAAGGTCCCTTAGTTGTTTCTTTTTCCTTAATGAACAGCCAAACAATAATGAGACACAAAACAAGCTGTCACATGACCAGCTAACCTGAAAATAAACAAAAGAGAAGGTGAAGGTCTCATTCATGTTGGCCTGCTCTGGTCACCAAAACATCTTGACGGTAGTCTTAAAAAAAAAAACAGAAAATCAACAGTCTGCTGTGGCAGAATGAGGGCAGCAACAAGTCCTGATATTCAATAACGCCTTTAATTAACAGCAAGAACTGGCTTCTCATTAAGAAACTGGTTGGAGTGAAATTGGCTGGAGTTTGATGTTCCAATTTAGCTGGTCATCTGTTGGTTTGTTTCACGTCTCATTTCTATTTGGCTGCCATTTAATGAAGGGATGAATCAATTCAGAGGACTGAATCCTTAAAAACAGGGCTATTAAAATGAAGGGAAAAGGAGTTAATTAGCAGTGAAAACCTGCAGCCCACCAGGACCAGAGTTGGACACCCCTGCTTTAATAGCTTTTTTTTGCAGACCAATTAACAAATCAACAGCAACTTCTCATTTCTCCAAACAGTCAGGCTATAAACTGCCGTGAATGCACTGAAGTGGGAAACTGCAAAGTCACAAAGCTGCGATAGCACGTGAAGACAGTATTAATGGTGGTCCATGGGGTGTTTTGTCTGGACAGTTCTCCATTTTGAGGAAGCTCTGAGCCAATGAAAGGAAGCCAATTGTTTGGAAAAATTTCGACCCCCCTGGTCCTTTGCAGATTTTAAGCCATAACAGTTCCCTTCATTGACGGGGGTTAACAGCGCAGATGAATTGTTGGATAGCGTACTTCTGAAGACGCTGGGGCTAAGCTGCTGAGACATTCCAGTATAAAGATCTGTTCATCATCATCATCTTCAGTATATTCAAGCTCATTCCTGGTAATAGTGCCAACTTTGCAACTTTAGAAACAGAGTTGCCAATATTCTGAACTGATTTATATTTATTGTATATATAGTGTGTTTAGATAACTGCTGGATTTTGAAGTATTTTGTGCTTATATACATTGCATATCTTACGTTACATGTTTTTGTTCCATAAATCTTATTATTATTAATTTCTTCTGTATTGTAACAGGTAGAGTGATTGTTGGAGGTTTTAATGTTGGCCTACATTTAAACACAAAATGTATACTTAAATGTACAAGTGGGACCCAGACATTTCAGGAATTGTTGGAAAAAAATAACTTCTAAAATTTACAGCATTTCTCTTTTAGTCACCTTTAAAATATTGTTCTTAAGATACAATCCACTCGTTCCAGTGCTTCTCCCATTCCTGGAAACTTTTCCTATACTCATCTTCTGTTTTTGTGTGTTCAGCCTTTGAATTTCTTTCATGGTAACAAATATTCTTCCCATCAGTGGGAATGAAAGTAGGAAGCAGGGTCTGGCAAATATGAGGGCTATGAAGCAACCCATTGCTTCTGGTTGAAGAAAAAAAAAAAAAAGCCACTTTTGAGTGGGCCACTTCTCCTGATGCCCCACCAGTTCAGTAGAATGTCACTGATTGTCCACAGGGAACAAATTCTTTATGAACAAGTCCTCCAGTCTCAAAAACACAGGATCACCACTGTCTCTTAAAAAATTCCCATGGTGGCTTGGAGAAAAAAAAAAAACAACAAAACTTGCCCAAGTCATGTGCACGATTACAAAATAAACACCAGAAATATGCCACTCGGCAGACCAGACAGTAAGCACACGATGCCTGGCGACATATTCAAGAACAACAATATACTGCTTTGACTTTAAAAAGGTATAGACACAAGTGTAATACTGGACGGGTAACTTCTCTTTACATTTCTTAATATATAAACGTCTCCGTATGGAAGTGTGTGTGTGTCTGTCTGGCCCAGAAGTGAGATGTGGAGTCGGGGTAAGGGCTCCACCTCTGAGGATACGTAAGCGAGGCCAGCACATCGGCAAAGCAAAACCTCAGAAGAAAGACAGTCGCTTAGCCGCTAATACACAAGCGATGCGAGCACATCGGCAAAACGAATCCTCCTAGGACAGAGACGCCCAGAGTAGTTCCTTTCAATTACCTGACATCTCTATATTTCATTTTTTTTTTCTGATGATTTCAATAGTTTCTAGGACCCCGGGCTTTTTACAGCACGGCCTTACACTGCTAGTATTTTTATAAGCGTCCAGCTATATGTCGTCACTTTTGATTGCATGACAGATGCCATCTTGCCAACCCTTTGTGTAGTCCCCCTAACAACTGGACAGAATTTACTATCAGCTACAACTGAACCACTCTTACAATCTGGGGACTCATTGTACACCACACAGGCAGCTGAAAACAAACAATACAAAAGACACAGATGTCCATTCCAATAAAACAACACAACGTAATATCATACACTTGATCGTGTTTTGTCAGTTGCCTTAACATTACAGCTGATGCCACTTGGCGTTGTGTTTTAAAATTTTTTTATGACTTCATCAGTGTGCATATCATGCTCCAGTCCTTTTTTGACTTTTCCTATATTGCAGCACTTGAAATGCCCATGTTGTAGCACCTCTGAAATTCTATGATTGATGTTTATTTTATTAATTTATTTTTAAACGAAAACACTTGAAATTGAACATTGGTGCCCATGTGTGAATCGCTCTCTATCTCCTCCGGCTGCACTTGCATATCCTTTTAACCTTAACGAATCCCCTCCTGCTGCTGTTATCGACATTACTGAATGTTGTTTCCCAGATGTGAACATCTGTTCATCTTCAAGAGACAACTTTAAAATAGTTGAAAAAATGTGACACTTACAATCAGTCACATTGCTTCCTTATGCTTGACAGAGAAATAAACCTGAAAACTTTCAGCACTCTAGTTATTTCGGTTTGTTACGGCCTACTCTAGATGTTTTTGTTAAACTCGGCTTGTTTTCTTTCATTTTGTGCAGATGACTTAAGTGAGTCCTGCCCTAATTATCCACCTATTGAGTTGCCCAGTATTATTAAAGGTCATAAAAAGAATCTTGTTTGGGTTTTCATCATCAAGTTATTCCACGTGAAGCCTGAAAACCATGAGGACTGATTGAGGGGGCTGGGTGGTCTTGTAGCCTGGAACCCCTGCAAATTTTTTTTTTTTTTTTATTTCTTCAGCCGTCTGGAGTTTATTTTTTTTTTGTTTGTTTTTTCTGTCCTCCCTGGCCATCGGACCTTACTTTTATTCTTAAATAAAATATTCTAAATTATTATTTATTATATATTTAGTCCTTTTTCTCTTTCTCCATCCTGTAAAGCACTTTGAGCTACATCATTTGTATGAAAATGTGCTATAGAAATAAATGTTTTTGTTCTTGTTTAGGGTAGAGATAGAGTGTGACAGGAGAAGGATTTAGGTATGGAGAGTTAGGGTTGGATGGCCTGGCTTTGGGTTTTTGTTTCTTATTGCTTGTTAAAGAAATGTAATTGCATGTGATAAATGTGGATAGTGTGTATCTAGCTGTGTAAGCTCTGTTTAGCTAGACAGCCAAGTTAGTGTTGTCCTCCTACCTTGTTTCTGTTTTGTGTGTAATTTTCTCCATATTTTATGAGTTTTTTTCTTTTTGACAATAAATGGAGTCTTTTTTTAGTTAGCTGGTTTTGCTTTTTTTTTCTGTGTTTTGTCTCCCTCTGTCTCACTTGTGTACGGCCTATTTATGTACCCCTAGGCCTTTTGGTAGGCCGTAACACAGTTAGATAAAAAAAACCGGACTATAAACTCACTTGAAATGGCCTCACAATGTTTTTCACACACCATGGAATACTATGTACATAGTGAGCATGAATTTGAAGTGAGGAAGGGATAACGTGAAGTGACACATAAGGGCTGGAAGGACTGAGATGTGAGTGAAGAGCACAGAGGTTGACGGCGGCTCACTCACAAAGGTTTCACAGACTTGGTAGACCCAACAATGAATGCAAATGTGAGAGTAAATGGTGGACTTTCTTTGTGAAAATAGAAGGATCGATGCAATGTCCATGAGAAAAAATATGATTCGAGAACATCTTTATTGATATGCCGGTGCATGTGTTGAATTCATACACACACATAATTGCATTTAATCAATCACATACAAGATCTGATGGTAGATGTGTGCACACACAAAGAAAACTGGCTGTTCTTTTTTAGCATACAATGCCAGGTCTGCTGTGTCTGTGAAAACATTGCCAGTGCGCTGCATTCACTCATGGATTGCTCCATTCACAATGTGCTATCTCGCATGTTCTCCTTTCCTCATGTAAAATTGATGTTGGTTGTGCACTTTGTATACTGATAGCTTTGCTGCTATATCAGAACATTTGGCACACTTTGTGCATAACTGCATCATGTGTTATAAGTAAGGGCAGGCCTTCACATTAATCAAAAATTGTTCAGGATAGAATGTTGATGCTCCTTCACTCAGTGAAAGTCAAACAAACTCGATAAGTGTGGAATCAAATTTTCTATAGCTAATGAGAGAAGTATCAAATATATATGAGAGACGTTTCTGCACTTTTTTTAACTCTATTTATTAAGAATTTCAAAAACAAATTACAAGCACTTTTCAACATAGTTACCTTCATTTGCGATACAATTCTCCCGGCATCATACCAACTTTGTAATGCCCAACTACTACTCATTCCGACTTCGCTGTTTCTAACAAAAATATAAAAGTGCAGAAACGTTTTGAAAGTCCCTCGTATTTTACATACTATTCCCAATTTGGAGAAAGATCACACTCGACTTCACTGATGTGAAAAATGAGCCTTTCACTGGCAATGTTGGAAAAGTCACTGCTGACAATATTTTCATATCATTTTGCATGGCAAATAAGCTACTTGCCCAAAAGACAAAAAGATGGTTAAGACAGACGCTAATAAAGTGCGGAGAACACACACAGAGCAAAATCAAAGTGAATACAGTGAACCCATTTCTAGTGCGTGAACCAGTTAGACTGCAAAAAAAATGATAGCGGACTGGTGATGAGGACAGCCTGCCGTTTATCCACATAATCCATAAAAAAAGTCATGCTGACTTTTTATAAACTGTTTATTGTATATGTTTATGCTCCAGCTGTTGTTTTTCATTTTATGATTAAATATTTAAGTAGTTTTTCACCAAGTTGAAAAGGCACTTTTGCCACAGCATCACTTCGAGTCGTTTTCGCTCTTGGAATGAAGCAGTACAAAATTGTTGAATGCACACACAATATAATAAAAAAGTAAACTGTTTGAAGTGACACCAAGAAAACCAGTTTCTACTTCATTTATCATTTTATTTGCCCAGCTGATTGAGATGTGTTGGTTTTCCTTTTCACTTATAAATGCTGAAGCAGTTTTCTGCCCTGTGGCTGAAGAACCCTGAAGTTTTTTGTTTTTTTTTCTGAAAACGTATGCTGACATTTAAAGTGAAAATATATGCAAACAATATGCAAAGAAGCAACTTACTTTAACATTTGCTCAATCTGAATTAGGCTATCTGTGGCTTTTGAGGGTAGGGCAGTAGAGATGCGTTATCACGATGCTGAGCTGATGGGCCATTAGTGAGAACAAAAGGATTTGGACACTTAGCATGGCCAGATACTGAACAGCACTGAAAAACTGTGAGGCGGTGCTAATGTTATAAATGATCCAACATCTCCACCCATACAAATGTTGACTGCATCCACATACTAAAGGACACAATTATTACTCAAAAAGGCAGATATATTTATTTATTAACATGCACTTCAGCAAGTATACAAAGTCATTTCTAACCTTTTAACTACAGTTATTAAAATTCTAACACTGATCCAAGCTCAAACACATTTGCACTTGAAAAATAATATTGCACTTTTAATCCTCAAGCACTCATCATTCACAAGACATTATTTTTTTAATCTTTTATAGCTTAATCATGGTGACTGTTTGCATTTGCACACCTTTATTGAAATGCACATTTCAACCCAAAGGAAATATTAGTAATAAAGTTTTGTCCTTCCTCCTGTTGCTTGCAAAAAACATTTTAACTAAAAATTATAGAACTGTTTTGTAAGGAAAATTTTTCTACACTGTACTGATAAAAATGTAATAAATGTTCAAACACTCGCTAGCACATCAGTAGTCACTATTCGTCCTCATTGTCATTGTCTTGTCCAGAACCTTCAGAACGCTCCCCTTCCAAACGATCTGGGGAAGAAAGGCACAAACAAGAATAAGGAAATGCAAACCAAGGAAGAAGTGACAGATGAGCAGAGACCATTCATTCTATTGAGCTCGGATGGGTAGCTAATAGTTATGTTGTCCCAATTAGTTACACAGACATATTATAAAAGTGGTCATGTTTTCCATTCCAACTGCAATACATTAAGAAAAACTTGTTATATGACCACATTTAGCATGCCAGTAGGATTTGTGTCTTAACGCTCCAAAAATAAGACTTGTCTGAAATACGTTATTTTAATAACATCTTGTTGATATAACTGTGGTGTAGCGGGTCCACAGCTCAGATCGAAGGCTACTTTCTAAATAAATAATTGCAGCCCTCGCGGCTTAAAGAGGGGGCGTGTCAGTGTGGCCGGAGCGGTTCCCAGTTAATTCATGATACGGTCCCTGCTTAAGTGCACAGGTGAGGAGTCGTCCGCATCCGTAATTGTTGCCGGGAGCTGCTAATTGCCACACCTGATCCACATCCCCGTGATAATTAATAGAAGCGCGAGGCAGATGGGGGGAGGAAAGCAAGAGTAAGAAAGAACGGAGGTTAATGGAGAAGAAGGCAGCAGGAAGGAGAAAGCCGGTGCGGGAGAGTGAGAGCGTGAGCAAGAACAGGCTCTATTAAGGCGGAAGGCAGCTGGTAGGAGAGCCCTAGAGGAGTGTTTGGCCAACTCTCAGAGGGGCAGATTGAAGCGGTCGCTCCAGCTGAGCAATTTTGAGGACCTAGAGTGACCGGCAGAGAGGTCGACTGGCCATTGAAGGAAGCGGGAGTCGTGGAGACTTTGGGCATGTTGAGCCCCAGTGTGAGTACCCTGGCCGCTGGGGAAGGAACCCAAGTCTTGGTCCGGCTGGAGCCCAACACAGCCGAGGATCATAGGGCTACCAGACCAGAAATGAAGGAGCTGCATTTGCTGGTAGGGCAACTCCCCTGTTGCGGGGCCTGAATGGGAGAAGCAGGGGAGCCGCCAGTAGAACGCCGCACCTGGCTTTAGTTTTAAAGAAAGACTGCCTCCAGCCGTTATTTTAACCCTAGTTTTTAAAAAAAATTTTTATCTAGTGTGTTTTTAACCTCCACGGATTCACCTGTTTTTATGGATTATTTATTTAATGACTTATTTGAGAGACACAGTACTTATTTATTTGGACACTTTGTTTTTGATTTTGCTGTTTTTAATAAAAGCTCGTCGCACTTTTTTCACCATCCCCTTGCTTTGTTGTGTCTCACTGTCCAGCTCATCGGTGAGATTACCGGCGGTGTCGGGTTCAAGAGCTCCCAGAAGCTGGATAGGAGCATGGAGCAGAACCCGCATCGTCACAATAACTTGTATTTGTGTTACAGATATGGGGTTAGTTTGTGACTGTAAGCAACACTTTCTTGAATCCAATGTGATTATGTTTGTGGGGAAGTAATAACTCTTAATTTGAAAATTGATGTCCATTCCTACAACATTTTTCAGAGGCTTACTCAGATTACAAGGAAAACATGGATGGGCATTGCACTCTTCAAGTCATTCCCCACATTTTTTGACTGCATTAATGTTGATTAGCTTTCTTTTTGATGACCCATCAGAAATGAAGACAGGCCATTGTTGATGCACATCACATAGAGAATGAGCAAACAGTATGATCTACCTGACTTTAGACATATGGGAATAAGTGCTAGAACTAGACATAGTTGGTAGAAGTACCTCAGACATGGCTGGCTACCATTCAGTAGACATGGCCTACTTAGACACCCTAACTGGAATGTGTTATTTGTAGGAGTACTCTGCCACTTTCCATCTACAGGATCATTACTACATTCATGAGCCATTTCATGAAGTCCATACCCAGATGCATTTAGGCTACTGTAGAAACTAAAGACGACCTAGTGTATGTGCTGTGAGATACACTACCGGTCAAAAGTTTCAGAACACCTCAGTTTTTCCAATTTTCCTTGAAATATAGTCTGTTGAAATGCAATGAATGACCTACAATAGCAAAAAGGTAAGCAGTAAACTGCCAGAGGTTAAAATTTAAAGTTTAAGTTAGCAAAAACTGAAAAAAATCATAATATTTCAAATGGTCCTTCTTCAGGGAACAACTGAAAGGTTACAACCTACAGATGTTCTGCAACAATTAAAGTAAATTAAGGCTTACAAGTTGAAGCAAACAATTTGCACAGGTGTACCAACTTCTGCTGATTGCGTAAAAACCCTCTATCTTAAAGCAGAGTTGGAACACACTGTGTTACTACACCCTCTGATTCTAGTGATAACGGCAAGAGACAGAGCCTTATAACCCTTAGAAAATGTAGGCTTTTCATTTAGAGAAATTGTCAAGTGTCAGTGAGTATGGTGTCCTACACAGTCCAAAGGCAAATGGAAACTGGAAGAAACTCTGATAGGAGAAGATCTGGCAGACCCAAAGTCCCAAACCAATCAGAAAGCAGGTTTCTGAGGGTCACCAGCTACCGTGAAAGGTACCTCACAGCACAACAGCTTCAAGCACAGCTTAACAATGATCAGAGTAACAAGCAAGTCTCAATTTCTATTGTGAAGAGGAGACTTTGTGCTGCAGGTTTCACATGGCGAGTGGCAGGGAAAAAACCATTAGACTACTGCAGACTGGAAGAAAGTCTTAATGGGTCAATGAATCAAAATATGAAATCTTCTGTTCATCACGGTGGGTGTTTGTACGCTGTCAAGTAAGTGACAGGATGGTTCCTCAGTGTGTGACACCAAGTGTCAGACATGGAGGAGGAAGTGTAATGGTCTGGGGCTTTTTGCTGAAGGCAGAGTTAGTGACTTGCACAGCGTGACTAGCATTCTGAATCAAAAGGGTTATCACAGTTTGGCTGTTATATCAGCAAAAAGGAGATACTTTGACGAATCAAAAATTTGAATACAATTTTGTACACTTATTGACTGCTTGACTTATTTTTGTATTTGACATTGTTTATTTGTTCTATCGCTTGATTCCATGAAATATTAAGTCATTAAACTGCATGTATTTCCACAGAAACTGTTCTAAAACTTTTTACCAGTAGTGTGCGCATTGTTGAACCCACATAGACACACACACACTCTTAATCTAAAATGGCTGTCTGGTCACAGATACTAAAATGTCAACTTTTAGTAAACTGGAATGCTACTCTACACTTTTGTGAAAACACATAATTACTTACCTGCCCTGATATGATTTAAGGAAGCTAGCATTCGCAGCATAAAGGATGCGGGAACTGTAATAGTATTTCTAGTTTCTTCCAGCATGAGTTCATTACGGGTTATTACCTAGAGAGAGCAAAGTAAAGATTTTTTGAACAAGAGATCATAATACATCCTGTTTCTGTAATAATCTGTGTTGGTTTAAAAGATGTAATCCAAAGACCAGTCCAAACCAATCATACCGAGCCTTCTGACATATTAGGAGACCACATTTGGTTTGTTCGAGACCATATATTTATTGCCCTAATTAGAGTAAACAAAAATGTTATTTCTTCTCACTTTGCCAAATTGATTACTTTGGTGACGGATGGAGGACAGACCAGAAAACACTCATAAATATGAGAAAAATTTTAAAAATAAATAAATAAAAAGCTCTCAGAGCCCAATGTATCATTCAATTTCCTTTATCACCTCTAAAAATGCTTCTGTTTCAGCTAAGGAACAGAAGCAGATAAGCATCTAAAATGTTTTTGTTACTTTGTGAACAATGTAGTGTCAAAATGTCTCTGAATGTAGTGAGTTCTGAAATATTGCTTCTTTAATTCAATTTCAATTCCAGCACATGTAAAATGCATTTATCACTTATGCATTTATCCACTCTTTTTAATACGAATGTTTCATGTCTGACTGCTGATTATATTTTAGAAATGAGTACATCTGACCATTTAGAAAACAGTAACGAGGAACAATATAAAACTTTCAAGTTGCCATGTTTTTTTTTTTAAATGCTATTTTTACTCAGCATAAAATATAGGATTTAAAAATGTTTATACAGTACAATTAGTCTACCTATTGGCAAATTTCCCCCTGGGTACAAATAAAAGTTCTATCTATGTAAACTCTCCAACATTAACTTATTTAGTTATTATTGCTTTGTGCCCTTCCCCACTACAGCCAATCATCTATAGGGGAGGAGCGAAAGCTTTAGATTTAGCAAAAATTTGGATCTCCAGTTTTCGACAGATCTCGACAGTTTGGGGTACCCTGATACTGAAAACATCGATATCTCAATGGTGGGTTGTGTGTCTGTCTGTCTGTGTCACAGTTTTTTGAAGACAGTCTCAAGCTAAAACGACTGGACAGAAAAATACCAAACTCGAAACTTAAACTTGTTATGAGATGATGATGTGCTGATTACTTTTTGAGCCAAATCACACAACAGAAAGAGGCACTCTAGAGGAACCAACAAATACCGTAATTCTGCAATTAATTCTGAATTCTTCCCGTCAATTGCTATTGTAATGACCTATTTTATGATCAGAAAGATCAGCATCTGAGCTGTAAATAATTACTGAAATATTATAGAATAGTTCGGCTAACTTGGCTCCTAGGGTGCAAAACCTACTGATGCTCACATCCGAATTTTTATTATTTATCACACATTAATCATTCAATTATTGATTTTTGAATAATTATATAGTCCTGTATTGTTATTGTCCCTTTTGTATTCTTCTTAAAGTCACAGTCACTGGAGCTGAGCAACTAAGTATTTTTCTACATACTGTACTTGTGTGTGTAATTTGTATGCAACAAATAAAATTTGATTTGATTTGACTAAAAGTGTTTTTTTTATGCATTATATATCTTTTGCTCGAATATCAGAAAAATGAAGACACACTTCTACCATTTTAACGTGATCCATGCTTCTTATGCACATCTTTTCTGTTACTTGTTAGGAGACATCTTTGGTTCCCTTAGTCTTTCCTTCAACTTTGCTTTGCCAATGGCACAACATCAAGCTACACTCAAAAATATGATGTACAAGGAAAGTTTTAATACAAGTTTCAACATATAAGAAGTAAAATGAGAACTATTTTTAACAAAAATATTCTGTTTTTAGTCAACATTTGTTGGTTTGCACCATGTGCATTAAATATGTGTCCTCTACCCCAGAAACCAAACTGTTACCTCCTCAGCAAGTCTTCGGTTGAAAGAAGGAGATTCTTCAAGAGGAGACCATATTTTAATGTCATAGTCTATTCCAGAGGAGGCAAGAACTAGAAATAAAAGAAAATAATTGTTTGGTTTACAGCATATTACTTTATAATCAAATATTTCATGTGATATATCAATAATTAAATTATAAACTTATGATTCATAGCACGTGAACAAGCTCAGACAATTTAGAAACTGTATGGTATCATACCGATTTGAGCAATGGGTGCCAGACCCAGAATTCTGGGTTCAAATCTCACTTGGTCATTGCTTGTGTGCAGTTTAGAGATTCCCCCATTGTCTCTGTAAATTCCAGTTTTCTTCCACATCCAAAAGACAGTGAGTGAGTCTGGGTGTTTATGTGTGCCAGGATTTCCTATGACACTGCCTTGAAACTGGTGCTGCCACAACCCCAATATAGATATAAAATTTATCAAAAATAATGGAAAAAGCAAAACCTTTTCTTTTTCTATCATTAATGAAATAAACTTCATACAAATAGGGGAATAAATAATGTTAACAGTGTAATCATATCCACTAGTACCTCAACAATTGTATTTTTTCATTGGTTCTGGAGGTATTCATGGAGGAGGATGGTGAATAAACTAATCATCTGAGTCCATTGTATGAACCTTTTTTACTCCCATGTACTTTATTTTTCAGTGCCTCAAATAAACTCATCACTACACATTTTAATTCCCCTTTTTCTAACCATTTCTTCTCTGTTTCATATTTACATGCTGCTGCTGCTTTTTCAGCTTCTATTAACCTTATTATCTCAACATCTAAATTCTGGATTCAGACTCCAAACTTTTGGTTTCTTTGCTGGTCCTACCTTATTGTCTTTAACTAGACAATCCTTTAAATAAGACCACTTGTCCCAGTTAAAACTACCCTGAAGTGGCCAACGTTTTCCCGTTTCACTGTTTTTTTCCATGAGTTCATTCCACTTTTTCCATGTGTTTATTCACATTACTACCAAAATCAGGCAACATATAAAATGCCAGAGAATCCGGGAAACTGCAATGCTGAGCATCCAGCTGTATCACCCATTTTACTAAGCTTGTTTTTTTTAGCAATAAACTGCTGCTCAGAATATCAATTTTCAAGTAATCACTTTTGGATAAAACATGTTTCAATGACTGGCAGTCAATACCCTAGTACAAAGCCTTTTAGCAACAATGAGAGGGGAAAGATGGACATTTTAGTAAAGAGGTTTTCTATGTATTTTGTATTGTGTATTTAATTTCTTTGCCAAAAATCATCTCAGAACCAGGTCAGAGATTAACAGTCTTCTGACACCAAACTTTCTTATATAGTATAAATTTATTACAACACAGACATACAGTGTGTTGCAAAAGTTTTCAGAGACTTGAACAATTCTGTAATATCACTCTCACCAGCAAGATACTGCTCAGCATTCTTCTCCCTCTACAGTATTTCATGTCCTCACCCAATGAGGCTGGCTGCAAACTCAGGACCTCTGAGTCATTTGGAGCTTATCAAACTGCTCTAATTCCCCTTGGGGACAAATAAAGTATACTCAATCAATCAATCAATCAATCAATATCTGTGTATCTAAATAAGAACTCATTTGGCACAATTGAGTAAGTGGGATTCTGATTTTCCAGCTACAACTGACAGAGTATCATATCACATAACTGCTGGCTCTCATTATTTCAGCCTCATTACCCACTCCCTACAATTAATGAATAATACATTCTATACTGAATTTTTTTTCTGATATATAAAGTTCAAACCACTGAAATTCAACATTTTTCCCCTTTAATGTGATATTTTTTGAATTAACGAAAAAAATATATTAAGAAGAAAAAAAGTGTGTATGTAAGTATTTGATCCCTGTGTTGTGGACACTTATGAAAAACACTGTCTTAAAGAGGATATGACAGTCTCACAATTGGCCTCCACCTGTGTGAATGATTAAAATGCCTACATTTCTGAATAAAAACTCTCACAGGGGTCATTATTCAGGGTGCGAAAGTGAGGAACAGTTGTAAAATGAGCAAGGAAAAGGGTACAACACCTTATTCAAGGGTCTGGATGTTTAGATGAGGACAGATGGTTCAAATATAAATAAGAAGGAGAAATGTCAAATGCTACACAGAAAAGACTGTCCCTCAAAACTCTGCTCAAAAGAGAAGAAGACTTGAAAGAAAACAGAGAAATAAATAATAGCAGAATTCAGTAGCTGAGACTGGAGTAAATGTACACCAGTCATTGATCTCAAGAGTTCTGAATAACACTGGACAATATGGAACAATGGAACAAAACAAGTTATTACTGAAAAAAGAACATTTGACCAAAAATCTACCATAAGTTGGATGCAAAGTGATATCAAACAGACTGCAAGGACTTCGGCTACAGATTCTGTACAGAAAGGTTAAAAGGCTTTTGACTTTGATGTGCAACCTTCACTTATGGTGGGGATTTTAGAAAATATAGCAGAATGATACTGTATGTGTTCTTTAAATATGTGCTCTCTAGTTGCCTGATGAGAAAAGAGAGTAAATCAAGTGCCTCTGTTGATTCCTTCATTATCCATACACTGCTTTCACCTTTTTTCCGCAACTGTAAATAACAGTTTTGAAACATTGCTAATTATAAATTATGGGAAACTAGTTTCAGACTGTTTTTCTTTGTAATATTATATTAAAAAATGTAGCAAACCTCCACAAGCCAAAAATAAACACATCTTGGCCTGTTAATAAAAGGATCTCATTTGTAAAGACTGCATGACTTGACTTGGCTGCCTGCCTTAAAAGCTTTTGCTTCCTTCACATTAACTATAAAACAAAACAACTCTTAAATCCAGCATATTCTGAATTTTCAGTTAGGTTCAGTTCTTACATATGCTTTAAGAGATGCACATTTAGTTTGGGTTACTAAGAAAAGGTACAGAGTGATCTGGCATGTTACATACTGTAGTTTGTCACAATTACGATGACGTAGCAGAGTTTGGATCGTCAATTGATTTCAGTTAAACTGAGAAGAATTTCTAATAACAATTTTACTCTACATTTTAATAAGCTTCAATGTCTTATTTTACCTTAGTAAATCCAACAAAAGAATGGAGTACAAGGTGAGACACAAAAATAAGCTGACTGGGCTTGGGGCTTTCCTGGAAACCGTCTGGAGGTCGGTCGGACGTGAATCATAGAACTATATCCCCTCCTAGATGCTCTCTCAAACTGCCGACTGGCTAGGTACAGTATATCCTGTGAATAGCCCAGTCAGTATTTGCACAACAATCACTATACGAGTTGCCGCTATAATGTCGGGTGAAAAAAAAATTGAACAGCGAATCAACATCAAATTTCTCGCGAAATTGAACAAAACGGTCACAGAAACTTATGAAATAATAAAAACAGTGTACGGTGATAACAGCTTGTCTCACACACAAGTTTTTGAGTGGCACAAACGTTTCAAGGAAGGACAAGAAAATTTGGAAGATGTTCAATGCCCAGGTTGCCCACACTTGTCTCAGATGAATGAAAACATCAAAACGATGAATCAGATTGTTCGAAATGATCATACTGCTTTTTCTGTAAAACAGTTTTTGACTGAGGAAACATTCCTGTCCTCGATCATCCTCCCTATTCACCAGATTTAGCTTCCCGTTATTTTTACTTGTTCCTGAAAATCAAAAGTGGCCTGAAGGGAACACATTTTTCTGCAATGGTGAAGACAGAAACGGCAAGCCTGTTGAAGTGCCTCAAGCAAGAAGATTTCCAGCACTGTTTCAATCAATGGAAGATATGTATGGAGCGGTGTAGAGATTGGGAGGGGGAGAATATAGAAGGTGACAATGTTTAGAATGCTGTAATTCATCAATAAATATATATAGTTTTTTTACCAATCTGGTTATTTTTGTGTCTCATCTCGTATATATAGAATATTTTGTGCTGTATGCATTTCTTAATAAATAGTGAGTGGCACCCAACAAACCCTATCCAGGGTTGGCTCCTGCTTCATGCAAATTGGCTGTCAAGAAGATGGGCAGAGAAATAATGAAAGCATCAGTAAAATATTAATTAATTTTTGCAATGTGACATACTGACTAAACTTCATTTTGGAGTGGTTTGACGTGGCTTAACTGAGACATCTTTCAGAATCAGAATCAGAATATCTTTATTGTCATTGTAACAAATACAACAAAATTAGGTGCAGTCCCTGCTGTGTAAAAAAATAATAAATATAATTACAAAAGGATAAGAAAGGATAAGAAGAAATAAGGTAGAACACAAACATTCAACAGAAGACCTTAATTGCACATGAACACTATTGCACAAGATGTCATCTATTGCACTGCTGCATTGGAGGTGATGAAGTGGCATTCAGTGCCCTAATAGCAACAGGGTAGAAACTGTTATTCAGTCTATTTGTCTTTGTTTTGATGCTCCTATATCTTTTGCCTGATGGCAACAAGCGGGGTGATGTTGCTTATTTAGAATAAGAACTGTGAATCCTTCCTATAAACAAGTCATTATATCATCATGTCAATATGCCACACTGCACAGAGATGATTATTACTGATGTTTTATCAGTGTTGTGAAGACCAAAAGAAGCCTTTGTTAAGGTCTTGTGATATAAGAGTAAATGAGTAATAGATGCATTTTTGAAGTACCTAAATTAAATTGTTAACCAAAAAGTTATCTCTGTAATTTAAGTTAACTAATCTGGGATTTTCAAGCCCACATTCAGTCTAAGTAAATGTATGATAATTGTATGAACAAGGAAAACAAACTTTAAACATTCTAAGATAACATATACAAATACAATTAATAACAATCAAAAGGAATTAAATAACCTACTGGGATCAAAGGGGTGTGGCTGGAGGCAGTTCACAACATGATTGTCTGCTTCAAGCAGCATTACATGCTCTGCTGTGTGCCGATCCCAAATAAATATGTGTCCACAGTCTGACCCACTCATAACAAAGTTATTACCCCAAAAACTGGATTCTTTAATCTAAACAAATAAAACAGAAAGAAAACATAACATAATGTTGAGAACACTCTATTTGTTATGATAGGCAATAATTTGGAAAAATAACATACACATAGACAGCTCATTGTGGCATCCTCTGTAATGTCTATGGCAAAAAAAAAACAGTGAGAACATTTTTTCCATGCTTCACAATATCACCCTTGTTCTACTCTTAATTATTAACAGTGCAAGCAGATGAATGAGGAGAAGACAAAGTCCATTCAGTAGCTGCTCACGTAATGTACTGGGTTAAATATCTATGCACAGGCATAAAGCAAAAACAAGTACAAAGAACTGCAAGATCTTTTATGTGTACCATCTATTTTGCTTTATTGAACCAATAAGGGAAGGGAAGATGAGAGAGATGCATTCAGTTCTGAAAATAACATATAATAATGACATAACATATAGTGTTTTAAAGGGAGGGCAGAAGGATTTTTCAAAAACAAGCTTTATTCTTTCTAATACTTCTGACTGGTAACTTAATCCATATATTTTCAACAGTATTATTATTGCTTTATATTTAAAAGATGTCTTTGTCCTAGGTGACTTGCACAATGAAAATACAGAATAATTGATTTTCTTTACAATTGGGGAAAGAGTAATTTGCTCAGGGGCATGTAGTGAGCTGGAGGCAGGAACTGAGTGTGCAACCTTGTGGTTTAATGTTCAGTGTCCCAGCAACTAACCATACTGCTTTTGATGCAGTTCTGGAAGATAAGCCTTAATTTATGTATCTAATTTACAAACCAAAAAAATATACATATCGTGCTACATCTACTCTCTTCCATCACAAAAATGCTTTAGCTCATGTAGCCTGCGGCCGGGGCCCCTTCTGCAGAGCTTCATGGGAGTTAGAGTTTAGTGCAGCTCTGTTGCACCCGGAAGTGCTGCCGGAAATGAGGCATCAATGACCTGGAGCACTTCAGGGGGCCTTATACAAGGAGTCAGCAGCCAGAGTCAGGAGGAGGAAGACTAAGTTTGACCCGAGGAGTGGAAGAGAAGGAGAAGAGAGAGTGAAACCTATTGTGTTTGTACTGTGTTTGTGCTAGGACTGTGATTTAAGGGTGGGAAATGGGGGGAAGTCGTTTCCCACGTGGTAAAAAGAAAATAAAAACCAACATGTGTGCCTTGAACTTGTGTCCCAACACTTGTCTGTGTCAGGTTCAGCTGGCGGTGCCAGCCTGGGTGGTCCGCACCCAAAAGTAGGCAATGATGCTATGGAGCTCTTATTAAAGCTTTCCGCTTAGATTTACCATTCATGAGCCGCATCAAATTATGAAGTTTGTAGTCTTTGACATTACCAGAAAAATAAAAGAACTAGTATTTCACTAGTAGAATACTAAGCCAACGAAACATTTGGCTTAAATTTAAACTATTTCTATCATTTTGTGACTATCTGCATATATCAAACCAATGATATCTCTGATATCATTTTAAATTTCAGTTTAGGTAACGTAACAGAAATATAAAAAAAAGTATTTTGAAAAGTACTTTATTTTCTTTAAAGGAGTTGGAAAATATAAAGGTGGTCTTCAGAACATGCACAGATCTCAGTCTAACTTTCTTTTTACAAGATTTACCATTATATTAGTATTAAGTACTCTGTAATATTGTCAAATATTGCTTTATTTTTTATGTGTCCCACTGACTGCCACATCTCTCCTATGAATTACAACTCTGACTTTTCTGTGGAGGTAATATTGCTCTAAGCAGTTCTTAACAATTTGCTCCACAGACTGCTAATTACTAATTTACCAAATCTGTACTTTATCTGTATTTCACTATGCACTTTGATCTGTACAATAAAATTTCCTAGACTTTATTTAGGACAAAAATTTAACTATATGCTTTTCCATTTATTTGCCATGTATTTTAAAAGGCATGCATGTCAAACAAGTCCACAGTCTCATTTTATATATTTTATGACTGTACCATTGTTCTAGAGTTGCGATGTCCTTTGTACACCATCTTCACAGACGGCCTCCTTATGTTTTGTGTCTCACTTTCTTCCATCTCTCTCCTCTCTTTTCTCCGTCTGAAAAGCTCTTGAATTCGTGCTGCGGCTGATCGTCTGTGAAAAACAAGGAAAATCATATTAGTTCCAACTATATTAAGAGTTTTACTCTGATGGCTTGTTTACTTTAGTCTAAATATAATTTTACAATCAAAATAATAGTGTTATATCATTCCTGCTATTTTAGGTAAATTTAAATTAAAATTAAACATTAGTAAGAAAACATTTCCTCGCATTTGCATAGCAATGAAGACAAAAAACTCTAATTCATTCTTCACATTAGTGCAACTACTGCTGCATTTTACAAGGTTACCAGAAAACAGTGTATCTTCACTTGTCAAGGAATGGTATGGTAACGATACAGTAAAACATGAATTGTTCATTTTTCAAAATACTGTGCATACAACTGTTAAATACTACATTTTATTCTGTATCACTCTGTTATGTTGATGGTGGCAGTGACAATAGGTTGAGAACAGCAGATTTGGCTTTCTTTTCTACATCAGACGTCTCTGACTCTTCCTAGAGAACTGTCTGGTGTTACCAGGTCTGGTGAAAAGTCAACATATTTTCCAGCTGTCCTAGGTCCCTGTCCATTCGGTTTAGGCTGCTATATCTCCTGTAGCAGGGATTCAAATGATATTTGCCTGAGATGTGCAAATAACAACAGTTTGTTCTTCTTTGTCTTGAATAGTAGCTACTCACTAGCATGGTCCCCCTGGTTCACTGGGATACTCACCCCTATTAAATACAGTGAAGCCTGTATCTAAGTGGCCACTTTTACACAAGATCATGTTTTTTTGGCCTCTATCCACAAATTGAAAAACATACTACAACTGAAAATCTAAGGACTTGACTCCCATTTCTCCTCACCCTTCTGGCACAACACCCACAGTACAGCAGTCATGGTCATGATCCACTGGCCATTATTAAAATCCACTCAACATTTACTTTTGAACAAAACTTCAGGGTTCAATTGCAAGAAAAAACTAAAAAATGTGTTCTAAGATTCAACTAAGTCACAACAACAGACAAAAACCAATCTGCATAAACTAGCAATGCACAAACAGTTGTACTTCCTCTTCTCAATACTGAAAAGTTTTTTTTTTAATTTTATTTATTAATTTTATTGTAATCACTCCATACAAATTGATCAATTTATAACAAAAAGAAAAAAAAATTGAAGACAACTCAAACCCCACCCCTGAGAAGGAGAGCTTAGCCAAAGGAGAATTGCTTAGGACTTTTTAATAAGGCAACAATAAACAAAAGAAAGGAAGAAATATATATAGGTAAATAAAAAATGGAGAAGGAACATAAATGTGGTAATAGTTATTTCTCTTATTCTAAAATAATATTGATTAGATCCTGCCAGGTTTTGAAAAAATTCTGTACAGATCCCCTAATTGAGAATTTGATTTTTTCCAATTTCAAATAATATAAAACATCGGTTTCCCACTGACTTATTAGAGGACAGTTAGGATTCTTCCAATTTAACAAAATAAGTCTGCGTGCCAATGCAATCACCGTTTGCTTGTCCTTCTCCACTTCAAGTCTGTCTGGAAGAACACCGAACACAGCTGTTAATGGGTTAGGAGGGATTGTGACCCCAAGGCTGTCTGAAAGGCACTTAAAATTTTTGGTCCAAAATGATGTTAGTTTGGTGCAGGCCCAAAACATGTGACCCAGTGAGGCAGGAGCTTGGTTGCAGCATTCGCAGGTTGGATCTTGCCCTGGAAACATTTTGGACAGTTTTAAGCGAGACAGATGAGCTTGATATATAATTTTTAGTTGAATAATTCTATGGTTTGCGCATATGGAGCTTGAGTGAATTCTCTGCAGTATTTTTTCCAGCATGGTGGAGGGTATGAGGTGAGGAAAATCGGGCAGTTTCTGTTTAACAAAAGTTCTAATTTGAAGATAGTGAAAGAAATGTGTATCTGGGAGATTGAATTTGGAACGTAATTGTTCAAAAGATGCAAATATGTTGTCTATATATAGATCTGTGAGCATTTTAATCCCAAAACTTTTCCAGGTATTAAAAACTTGGTATGTTTGCGAGGGTTGAAAGAGGTGGTTCTCTTGCAGAGGTGCCGCGGATAAAAGATTTTCCATCTTAAAATGCTTTCTAAGTTGGTTCCATATTCTGAGTGAGTACAGCACAATTGGGTTATTAGTATATTTGTGATAACTTGCATTTATTGGAGAGCAGAGCAGGGAGTATAAAGAAGTACTACAGGATTTTACTTCTATTGTGAGCCAAGCCAGTGTATGTTTGTTTTTTGTGTCCAGGTTTTTATGGCTTGTATGTTTGCTGCCCAGTAATAAAACTGAAAATTAGGTAAAGCCATGCCACCTTCTGTCTGAGGTCTTTGTAGGGTCACTCTTCGGATACGTGGGTGTTTTGAGTTCCAAATGAATCATGTTATTGTTGAATCTAATTTCTTAAAAAATGATTTATTGATGTATATTGGAATGTTTTGAAATAAAAAAAGAAGTTTAGGAAGGATATTCATCTTAACAACGTTAATTCTTCCGGCTAGAGTGAGATGAAGGGTTTACCATCTATGCAAGTCTTGCTTAATTTTTTCCATACAGACGGCAAAATTTTCTTGATAAAGAGCTTTATGTTTACTTGTGATATTTACCCCTAGGTATTTAAACTGATCTGCTATGGTAAAAGGTAGGGTGTCCAATCTAATATTATATGCTGAAAACATTGTTTAAACATTCACTGCTCAGGTTGGACAAAGCATTTGAACCCTTCTATTTGGTAATTTATAAACCCTCATTTAGTAGTAACAACTTCCACCAAACACTTCCTGTAGCTGCTGATCAGACTTACACAACGGCTATGGGGAACTTCAGACCTTTTCTACTAATATAATTCTGTGATTCCTTGCATGAACAGCTCTTTTAACGTCATGCCACAGCCTCCATGTGGGGTTAGGTCTGGACTCTGACTTGGCAAATCCAAAACTCATATTTTCTTGTGTATAAGCTGTTTAATTGAGGTTTACTCCTGTCTTTCAGGCCATTACCTTGTAGCATTAGGCATCTTCTATAAAGTTTCAGATGATGGACTGCTACACTGATATTTTTGAGTAAAAAATCTTCTTACAAAGAGCTCCAAACCACTTTCTCCATTAGGATGAAGTTTTTGTGTTGTTCGGTAATGTTTTTCTTTTTCCTGCATACATACTGTAGTGTTGTTCATTTCTGCTATAGAGTCCACCTTTTTCTCATCCTTTATCAAAAAAGCATTGTGGAACACACAGGTGGTCTTTTGAAAACTTGGGATGCACAGCTATGTTTCATTTGGAGAGTCGCAGCTTGCTCCATGGTGTACTTCCATTAACACTGTTCTTGTTCAGTGCTTTCCTTATAGAGGACACATGAACAGAGAATTTACCATATTCAGAATATTTCTGCAGGTCCTTTGCTGTTACCCTAAAGCTCTTTTCACCTTCTTCAGCACTACATACTATAATTCTTGTCATTATCTTTGCAGAATGCCTCATTCTTGGGAAGAATATAAACAGTACTGAGCACCAACATCCTAATAAATGCATTTGTTGGCTTTTCCAGTGCAATTCTTCTTCTAAGGGGTTCTCAACCTGTGGGCCATGGGGGTAATATAGATGGGCTGTGTAATTACCTCAAACCCTATTACAATCAAAAATTGAAACAAATAAAATTTTAACATACAGACCATGTTTAAAATGATATACTGTACAACACTGGCATTTTATGTTCAATCATTTAGAAAATGTCAAATGTGACTAATAGGAACCTTCAGTATTCATGGTTTTGCTGCCAAACAGCACATTTGATCTGTTTGCACCTGATACGTGCAAATTAAAAAAAAAAAAAAAATTCAAAAATATGTTAAAAGTATATACCATATGCTTTTACTGTTCATCCTTAATTTAATCAAGTGTCTTCAGTTTTTGTAATTTTCCTGCCGCACTTGTGCCAGACAAGATATGTGTCGGATAAATTTGTAGACATAAAATGCACCTTTACAGTTTTACTTTATTATTAATAAAAATGCTTTGCCACTATCAGCATCTACCTCATTAGTAGAAAATCTCTAAATCTTAGACATGGTATGTCATACTAGTCAAATACATACTGCTCAAAAAAATTAAAGGAACACTTTTTAATCAGAGTACAGCATCAAGTCAATGAAACTTCTGGGATATTGATCTGGTCAGTTAAGCAACAGAGGGGGTTGTTAATCAGTTTCAGCTGCTTTGGTGTTAAGGAAATTAACAACAGGTGCACTAGGGGGGCAACAATGAGATGACCCCCAAAACAGGAATGGTTTAACAGGTGGAGGCCACTGACATTTTTCAGTCCTCATCTTTTCTGACTGTTTTTTCACTAGTTTTCCATTTGGCTATGGTCAGTATCACTGCTGGTAGCATGAGGTGATACCTGGACCCTACAGATGTAGCAAAGGTAGTCCAACTTCTCCAGGATAGCACATCAATATGTGCCATTGTCAGAAGGTTTGCTGTGTCTCCCAGCACAGTCTCAAGGGCATGGAGGAGATTCCAGGAGACTGACTGTTATTCTAGGAGAGCTGGACAGGGCCGTAGAAGGTCCTTAACCCATCAGCGGGCCCAGTATCTGCTCCTCTAGGCAAGAAGCAACAGGATGAGCACTGCCAGAGCCCTACAAAATGACCTCCAACAGGAAACCGGTGTGAATGTCTCTGACCAATCAATTAGAAACAGACTTTATGAGGGTGGCCTGAGGGCCCGACGTCCTCTAGTTGGCCCTGTGCACATTGCCCAGCACCATGGAGCTTGATTGGCATTTGCCATATAATTTCAGAATTGGCATGTCCACCACTGACGCCCTGTGCTTTTCACAGATGAGAGCAGGTTCACCCTGAGCACATATGAAAAACGTGAAAGGGTGTGGAGAAGCCATGGAGAACGTTATGCTGCCTGTAACATCGTTCAGCATGACCGGTTTGGTGGTGGGTCAGCGATGGTCTGGGGAGACATATCCATGGAGGGACACACTGACCTCTACAGGCTAGACAACGGCACCTTGACTGCCATTAGGTATCGGGAAGAAATCCTTGGACTCATTGTCAGACCCTATGCTAGTGCAGTGGGTCCTGGGTTCCTCCTGATGCAAGACAATGCCCGGCTTCATGTAGTAAGAGTATGCAGGCAGTTCCTAGAATATGAAGGAATTGATACCATTGACTGGCCCCCATGTTCACCTGACCTAAATCCAATAGAACACTTCTGGGACATTATGTTTTGGTCCATTCGATGCTGCCAGGTTGTACCTCAGACTGTCCAGGAGCTCAGTGATGTCCTGGTCCAGATCTGGGAGGAGATCCCTCTGGACACTATCTCATTAGGAACATGTCCCGATGTTGTCAGGCATGCATACAAGCACGTGGGGGACATACAAACTACTGAGTATGATTTTCAGTTGCTGCAATGCCGCATCATTTTTTCACTTTGATTTTTGGGGTGTCTTTGAATTCAACCCTCTGTAGGTTGATATTTTCATTTCCATCAAATGATGTGGCATCCTTTCATTCCTAACACATTACTCAATCCGTATCAGCATAGTTATCCAGCATGATTTTTTTCCCCATTGAGATCTGAAGTGTTTTCAAAGTGTTCTTTTATTTTTTTTGAGCAGTTTATTTCTTAAAACCAGTCTATTAATCAAAGTCTAATTCACATTGACAAGTTAAATCGTAAAATGAGCCATCTTGTCAGTATACAATATATTGTAGATTTCTAGAATTTCTGACAGGGATGCTGGCACAGATTTTTATTCTTTTGCAGTATTTTTATATATCAGTATATCAAGCACAATTTCCTTTAAGAGTTTTTTGTTCATCATGAAAAAAGATGAATTCCAGATGCTAATTAAATAAAAGAGTTTACAACAATGCAAAGTAACACATTGACACTGTCATTTATAGCTGGCCTTCAAATGCTGACGACCCATTTATACCTTAATTTTCAAATAATGATCATACTTATACTAAAGAGATTGAATTTATCCTATTATCCAAAATTTTACAAAAGAATTTCAGTTAAAATACAATAATTGCAAGGAAAACCGAAAGAAAAGACACAGAGAAACAAAAATGCTAATTCAAAATAAAGTTCATTCGCCATCACAAATTAGCAAACCATTAAGAGACTCTTTTTAATAAAATCCTGAAACCATTATGACAAACAAGCACCATGGTATACTGTACATGTAGGCCAATTTAGCCTAACATTCTTCAATGATACAGTCCAACACCAATGTTTGCTCTAATTACTAGAATCACCACATTTTTGAAATGAAAAAATTGATTAACTCTATAAAGTTACTAAACTAAAGTCTGCACATATCCAGTACATACTGTACTTTCCAAAGGGCAATACCTACCTTCATAGAATCTTAAATGGATTCATTCTACAAATTACATGTTGTTGTCAGTTTTCAGCTCTTTAACATGCCACATACCATTAGTCTGTCCTGTGTTTCACATGTCAGAAAGACAGTTAATTTAAAGCAACAAAATCATGTCAAAATGCATGAGCACATTTTTGCCAACTCCTATGTTGACAAACCTTTAGGCTGCATGAA
The DNA here is from genome assembly GCF_900747795.2 of Erpetoichthys calabaricus. Taxonomy (NCBI): domain Eukaryota; kingdom Metazoa; phylum Chordata; class Cladistia; order Polypteriformes; family Polypteridae; genus Erpetoichthys; species Erpetoichthys calabaricus. The sequence goes on along the minus strand of NC_041397.2, from coordinate 122,020,424 downwards.
AGCATTATTAGTTAATTTACCTTATGTCAGTTTATTAGTGGATGCATGCCAAATAAAGTAATTTTTTTGTTTTTATTTTCAAAACAGCTGCCTTGCTGCATTCCTGCATTCCATTGGTCACTAAAGTAAACTGTGCATAATCAAAATTACAGATGATACTAACACTGAAACCATCTATTTTGTGGGTTTATAAGTCTGATTTGAACATTGGTGATATGCACACTAATGCTGTCACTTTTGAGACTATATTAATATCATGCAAGTGTCACACAGGAAATGTGTTCACTCTATATTCTCAAAATGCATTTTATGTGTGAAAATGTAATTCAAGAACTTCAGTTTAACAAAAAAAAACAACATTATGTGATTATTTCACTCTTTTAACCAAGTAGTAAAACATTCAGTGTTAGTTAAAACTTTCAAAAAAAGAAGGCTTACTCGTATTACCTTATCATTCTATCACCTACTGCTGAACCTCTGAAATTAAATCTACGAGAGGAAAAGCAACAGAAAAATATCTTACAAAGAACAATGTTGATAAATTTAAAATGCTATACTCTACTGAAGAATCGGTTTATCATGCTTACATCTCAGAACTGCCCAGAGTTTCCATAGCACTTTACTGACACCCACCCAAACAGTTGATATATTAGGCATTAAATTCAGTCAAACATTCAATAACCCAACATTTTTTAAGATGATTTTTAAGAGTACTTTTCAACTTTACCAATAACCAATTACTCCTAAGCTGAAATCTTCAAAACAACGCTGGGAATAAAACCTGTAAGTGCTTTAACCAGCTCTCTGAAATACCAATGAGCACTTGAGGTAATCTGTCCTTCTTTTTTGCCAACCCAAGGCATACTAAATAGTAATACTCTATGTATAGATTTTTAATTCTTTGCTATCAACTAATTCTAAACCTTAAAGGAGAATGAGCAAGCTAAATGAACAAAATAAACAAAATAAAACACCCATACATATCACATTATGATATACAAAATACTTAACAGTTTTAAGGAAGACACACTATATGGACAAAAATATCGGGACACACCCCTTAATTATTGAATTCAGATGTTTCAATCAGACCCATTGCCACAGGAGTATAAAATCAAACACCTAGCTATGCAATCTCCATTTACAAACTTTTGTGAAACAAAATGGGTCGTTCTGAAGAGCTCAGTGACTTCAAGTGTGGTACTGTGATAAGATACCACCTTTGCAGTAAGATGGTTTGGTTCGTGAAATTTCATCCCTGACTAATGTTCCACGGTCATCTGTAAGTGGTATTATTGGAAAGTGGAAGCATTTAGGAACAACTCAGCAATGAAGAGGAAGACCATGTAAAGTCACAGAGCAGGGTGAACGACTGCCAAGGTGAATGGTGTGTTAAAGTCACCAATGCTCCGCTGATTCCATAGCTGAAGAGTTCTAAACTTCCACTAGTATTAACTGTGCAGTGGAAGCTTCATGGAATAGGTTTCCATGGCCGAGCAGCTGCGTGCAAGCCTCACATCACCAAGTCCAATGTCAAGCATCGGATGGAGTGGTGTAAAGCACACCACCACTGGACCGTGGAGCAGTGGAAATGTGTTCTATGGAGTGATAAATCACACTTTTCTGTTTGGTAGTCAGATGGGCAAGTTTGGGTTTGGTGGATACCGAGACAGCATTACCTGCCTGACTGCATTGTGCCAACAATGAAGTTTGGTGGAGGAGGGATAATGGTGTGGGGCTGTTTTTCAGGGTTTGGGCTAGGCCCCTTACTTCTACTGAAGGGTGATCTTAATGCTTCAGCACACCAAGAAATTTCAAACAACACTACGCTTCCAACTTTGTGCAAAGAGTTTGGGGAAGGCCCTTTTCTATTTTAGCACAACTGTTCCCCAGTGCACAAAGCAAGGTCAATAAAGACATGGATGGATGAGTTTGGTATGGAAGAACTTGACTGGCCCATACAGAGCCCTGACATCAACCCCATCGAACACTTTTGGGATGAACTGGAACGGAGATTGCGAGCCAGGCCTTTTCGTCCTACATCAGTGCCTGACCTCATAAATGTTCTACAGAATGAATGGGCACATATTCCAAAAGAAACACTCCAAAATCTTGTGGAAAGCCTTACAAGAAGAGTGGAAGCTGTTATAGCTGCAGGGTGTGGGGGCCAACTCCATATTAAAGTCTATGTATTTGAATGCAACGTTATTAAAGTCCTTGTTGGTGTAATGGTCAGGCATCCCAATACTTGTCCATACAGTGCATCTAGAACAAGTACAGAATAAAAACTGATACAGTTAAAAAAATGTATCGAGCCATGCTGTAGAACAGTTTTAAATGTGTCTTTGTTCCAAATATTCCAAATTTACAGACTCTAAGCAATTCAAATTTAGAAACCACTAAAAACTTAAGAAACACCTAAAGACTGAAAGATAGGTGATGTTGTCTCATAACATAGAAGATCATGTTTCACTAATATACTGGGTCTTTATGAAGACACAAGGAAAGCATGTAATTGTATTGCAATACACTGTTTTATTTACCCTGATAATAAAAAACAGGAGGCAGTGATTCAGAAAGTGCTATGCAGATAGAATTAGAATTTTAGGAACTGCTTTGGAATTAGAAGAGGGCTGAATAAGCTTCTAGTGCTGAAAATTCTTCATTTGTTTTAAAAAAAACCATGTAAATAATTAAAAACAAAAATGTAACTAACTTTATATTTTTTGAGGATACCAATTAAGGTGGTTTGACAAATATGCTAAAAGCAAAATAATCCATACAGAAGCACCTGGGCAAAATCTACTGCAGACTAGGGGGCTCCGCCCCCTGCTCGCTTCGCTCGCCAACCCCTGGCGTTGGAGAATGACAAAGAGTGAGATGTATGAATTAGATATAGAATAGTGTGCAGGTTTGGATGATGCCTATATAAATACAAAATAGAGTGTTTGGCATAGAGTAATGTTTTATTGGAATATTTCTCTGTATAGAACATTAGTAGTAAAGATGGTGTCTTGTCTTTGAATGAGTCTTCCTTGGCATGGATCATTTTTAAGTTTAACTTTAATGTGAGATGAACGTCGAACACATGAGAAGGCAACATAAAGTTGTCCATGTCCAAAAACGGGTTCAGAGAGGTAGATGCCAACTTTGTCCATGGTTTGTTCTTGTGATTTGTTGATGGTCATGGCAAATGCAGCTTTAATGGGGAACTGTCGGTGTTTCAATGTAAAAGGTAATTCTAGGTCAGAACTCGTAAGGTCAATTCCAAGAATGAGAACAGTATTGTTAGCATGTGAATCTGAAAGAACTGTTGCTTGAATAACATCGTGTGTTATGGTGTTGACGACTAACCGTGTGCCATTGCATAAACCCTGTTTAGTGTTAAGGTTTCTTAATAGCATGATTATTGTTCCGTTTTTAAGGGTAAGGTTGTGTTGTGGTCATCCGTCCGGGGTTAATAGTGTTCAAATATTCTAAGGGGAAATTCAGATGTTCATTGTCGTCATCAGAGTCAACTTTGTCAGAGCTTAGAAAGAGCCGTGTCTCTCCAGGAAGTAATGAAATGACCTGGTTAATAATGTGATTAACATTAATATTTTTTGGACATAATATAGTGCGTTGTGTTAACCACATATGCGAAAGTAGTATGGGCCATTGCCTTTTGGTGGCCTGATATGTACTCCGGTAGATGCAAAAGCAAATGAACTATTGTAGGATCTAATGCAGTTCATAAAGTTGTTACTTTCAGGCACATCGTTAGTTAGAAGCTTCTGTAGATATTCAGGATATGAATGTAAAGGAGGCAGTCTAATCTGCCCCTTTTGATAACAACGTGTAAATTCATTATTTGTATTGCCAGTTGTTTCTTCTGTGAAGTTAAGTGAATGACAATGATTGCAAATGACATTCATTAATCCCAATGAATTTTCCTCAATAGTGGACTCATTATTTAAAGCGTTGTCAGCCAACTGGCGTAAGCGTTTAGCAGACGTCTGGCGTTGATGTCTGTGACGGGCATGTTTTGCTTGTGGTGTTTGAGTGCCGCGTTGTTGCATGTCCATTATTTGTGACGCGCTATTTTTGATTTTTAATTGATTCGCCTCCGCTTTGCGCAAAGTCCGTTTCACTCTACGTCGTGCACTGTTTGTATTGAGCCTTGTCCGTTTTTGTATGTCGGTCAGTTGAGCTTTCTGCTTTTTGAGTCCTGCTTGCTTGTTTTCTGGCCGGTCATATGCGCGTTGCTTTGCTCCCTTTTTTGTATGTCTGAGACGCGAGCTCTTTCTTTTGAAATCGTGCTTGTTTCGATGCAGCACTTTGAGACGCGCGCTGTATGCATCTACGTTCAATGTGTCTGTTCATTTGGGCACGTCTCTGTAACGGGGTTACTTGAGCTTTGTGTTTTTTGATCCGAGACATTTTTTCTCACGTATTTTCCGAAGCGCATTGTATGCGCCGCCGTGTATTTGTTTGGTTTCATTCGTGTTCGTGTGTTTGGTCCCGTTATCCGATCCGAATCGTTTTGTACCCGTGACCGTGTATGCATGACTTGTTTGTTCCTCAGCGTGCGAAATATGTATAAGTAATAAGGAGGATCGCACTCACTGCTAATATGGAGCCTTTTCTCCAGTTGAACGGTTAATAGTGCTTTATTTTAATGAGATCCACCTATGCTGCCTAGTGTGAAGGTTTTGAGATGACGTATGTTTAATATGGACGTTTCCTTTAGATATGTGGCTTTGGGTGTCACTTCTTATTGATTTGGGGGGGGGGGGGTGTGTGGGTGAGGATTGTTGTTGCGCGAGCGTCTTCTTTCGTTTTGTGTTCCAGGGGCTTGTTGAATCCCCCTCTTTGTGTGTGTCCCGTCCGGTGCCTGTAGGGGGGGGGAGCCTTGCTGTTGTGCGCGAGCGTCTTCTTTTTTTTTGTGTGCTAGTTTCGTGTGCAATGGGTTTCGTGCGGTGCCTGCCTTTGACTACTTTTTTCTTTGCCTTTTCCTTTCGGCGTCTCATTTCTTTGTCCTCTTTTTTCTTTGCTCACTGGATTTTTCTGTGGTCTTGTCCGCCTCTCACGGCCCCTCATCCGCCTCTCGCGGCCCTTTCTTGCGCCTGCGCAGTACCTCTTTTTGCATCTTTGCCTTTTCCTTTCGGCGTCTCATTTCTTTGTCCTCTTTTTTCTTTGCTCACTGGTTTTTTTCTGTGGTCTTGTCCGCCTCTCGCGGCCCCTCATCCGCCTCTCGCGGCCCTTTCTTGCGCCTGCGCAGTACCTCTTTTTGCAGCTACGGCCCATGGCCGGATGTGCCTGCGTCCATCATCCGGTTTAGCATTCTCGGTTAGTAATATGGATGTGGTGAATGATGTGTAATGTTAGTAAAAGTAATGTAAGGGAGTTAGGAAATAAAAATTATTTTACATAATAAGGTAGCCTGGACACAGGAATTACACCTTACAAAAAACATTTGAGAGTCAAACAGTTTAGAGAAGCCATTCAAAAGGTGAACAGACCAGGCACAAATCTCAAGATGTTTTGGTTACACTGTAAAACAAACTTACAAGGCTACATCAGGAATATTGTGTGATAATGAAAGCACCAAACAGACTGTACACCAGTCAATTCTTCAGTGCCAACAGGGGGCACAGATAGAAAATGATTAAAGGAAATATTCACAGTATTAGGAAATAATTATCATTTAAAATACTGTAGGCAAAAATAGCACCTTCAAGTCTCAACTCAATGATATTTTGAAAACATCAAGTTAACAGGAAATGATGTACTACGCAAGGCTGAAAATTCAGTTATTATCAAAAGTACAGTATCAGCACAAGACATTTTACAAAGTAGAGCAGACCACTTTCATACTCAGGCTCTTTAGATAGACTAAAAGCAAAATGTCTCAGTATCTCATCCAGAGATTTTTTGAACACCATAATGGGTTTGCTTCAAGTACACAACTTATGCTTAAAAGTGGAAACTAATGTTTTGTTTGAAAGAGCACATATAATAAGTTACAGTGATGAAACACAAATCCAATATTTCTGTTCTGGTACTGTCATACTGCATATATTAATCCGTATGAGATTTTAGCAGTAGCTGAAACAACATGCATCATGTGCTGCTGCTTTGGTGGACTCTCCAAATAAATGTCAATGTGTATTTAAAACAGAGCTCCGTGCAGTGACACAAGTTTGGATGGACGGTAGAAACTATTAATTTGAATAAAATGTCAAGAGAAGGAGCAATCCTTATAAGTGTTTAGAAGAGGAGCAGAAATGACTGAAACCTTAATAAAAGTTGTTACCATCTGCAACACAATGGGACAGAGTGCTCAGTGGTAGATTGTTTTTGTACAGCTATTTTAAGTGTTTTAAGCACAGGAGATCTGGAAGCACCCTGATTGTTATAAATGAACAGATGTAAAATGAAGTATATAATAAACTTACATAGCTAAGTGATTCAAACACCATTTTAGTCAGATACAATGACATACACATTTTTGATCTCAGGCCATATTTGCAGAATACTGTACACATTGGTCCATGGACCACGCTTTGAGAACCACTGCAATATTGTTGAAAATGACAGACTTAAAACAACTCTGTAGCTTTGCATTAATTTACTACGAGTCTTCGTGGAAGACTAATTTGTACCTTGCTACAAAGTCAAAACTCTCTGCCATTCAGTGAGTTGTGAAAATTATTTTCTTCCAAGAATTTTTATATTCGTAAATGTGTAGTGTAAAGCGAATTAAGTATATGTATCATATAAGATGTGTAACTTACAGTGTAAGGTTATAATAATTGTTGCACTGTTAACTTCATATTTAAGCAAGAATATGATACACACCAAAATTATCACAGTTAGTCTAATAATACTACAAAACAATTTCATAAGTGCGTTAAAAGTGCTAAATGATTAACTAAAGTTATTTTTGGTGTACCTCTGTCCCTGCCCAGCACGATATCTTGCTGTAGGTATTAAAATCGGGTCATCATCACTATCATCCGAGTCTTGGTTGCTTCTTGAGGTGTTTTCATTACTGCTCTCATCTGTGGGAGCTGTTCGCTGGCAGGATGAACTAGGATTAGTCTCAGTCTGCTCCTGTGAAGGACTTTCTTCCTGTAAGGGCAGTTCTGAAGATGAGGAAGTAGTGGGCTTTGCATCTTGATCGTCTTGCTTGGCAGATTCTACTTGTTGTTCACTTTTTTCATCATGATTGCCTTCTGCAGTACTAGGCCCAGATGCCTCCACATCTATGGTGGTTTAAACAAGACTATTAAAACTGGCAACATTTCTTAAAACTATAACCAGCAACAAATGTTTATTAACAGCTAGGGATGCTCCGATCAGGTTTTTTAAGGCCAATACTGATCACAGATTTCATGTTACTTGATCAGCCGATGCCAATTCCAATTTTTTTCCTTTATCCCTTTAAAAATGTTACACTAAGCCCCTGCATAACCAGTCGCATAGAAGCCTTTCTGTCTTATATTAAAGTGTATTTTTATAATTAAACTATAGACCAGAGGTGTTAACGTTTCATTTTTGACTAACAACTTGAAATCCTGTAGGCTTATTGTTTAGTGCCCATGAAAATACTAAAATAAATGCAATTTCCTAAAAATACATAGTAATAAAATATGTGCAAAAATATTTATCCATAACACATATGGCATAAAAAATAAAATGCTTCTCAGCTTCTCATTACAAGTAGTAATATTGTTTTAATTTTTTTCTGTACTGTACCTATTTGAAACAATGCTTGCCAAAAAAAGCAGTTTTCTCTAACAACAACAAAAAATGACACATACACACACACAATCAATTAATTGGTATTGGCAATTAAACACTCCATAAATAGAAATATACATGTACATATAGGTTTTAATAATTTTTAATCATTAATTGCAATACAGCTTTTTTTACTGTTAAAGTATACATTTACTATATATCGGTATGTTTTCTTTCTTCAGTGCATCAGCTACATATTCATAATTCTTGAGATGTAATTATAAATATGGATTACCATTTTAATTATGCAGTACTTGTTTCTCACCAAAACGTATACTGTATGACACATAGCAAGAAATAATAAACACAATACAAATCTTTAAAAAATCGAAGACACAAAACTAACATTTAAATGACAAAATAAATAGTTTTGAATTCATTAAAGTAGCTTTTCTTTCCATTTGTCTAATTGCGCAGGATGACTTCTCTAATTTCTTTTACTCGTTTATTACTCCACTTTCTTTAACTCAAAGGCTAATACTACAATTGTCACTGGGTCTCTTGTAAAACAAGCCTAGACTTGCTTTGTTTGCACTACAGGAAGTTCACCACAAAAACAAAACAAAAAAAAAGATGCAATTACCGTAATACCTTATGTAAAGGAGAATTGTACCTAAATTACCTAAAGTCTTGAAAAGCAGGGGCAAAAAAAGATTGGTTTTTGTGATCATCCAATGTACTGATCACTGATTGGAGTCTTTTTCAGTGAAAGTCAGCCAATTTAGATCAGCAGATGATTGATCAATGCATATCTATTAACAGCTATCATGTCACTAAATATTAAAAATTCATGACCCAAACACAGTACTTTTTAACACTGGAACAAAAACGAAACATTTGATTACCAAAGTTATTACAATTAAAAGCATATTGCATTCCCCTTCAAAAAATAATCAAGAACAGTATCTTAGAAGGGTACTACACTATTTAGTGCTGCTAAATCATAAATTTTGGATTCAAATACTGCTTTACATTGTTTCCTGTGTGAAGTAACTACACTCTCGTTGTGTTTGCAAGGATTTCTTTCTTGCATCCCCAAAGACATTCAATTGATCTCAGTTGGTGGCATTAAATTGACAGTTTGAGTGGAGGAAGGAGTGTGCTTGTGTACCTTGTGATGAACAGACACTCTGCGCCAAGTGTTGTCTGGCCCTTACAAGTATGAATTGGAATTAAGCAGATCTGAGAAAAAAAATATGTAGTACTGCAGAGTTACACTCTCTGGTCACTGTTTGTGTGGACTGTACACACATTACAGTGTACCCTGTGCATTGCTATACTGGAGCCAGTAAATATGTCCTGAATATATAGCATTAACTTCAAAATACTAAATTTGCAAACTGAATTTTTTCTGGTATCTCAACTTGAAAAAAGGAAACACAAAACAAATTAAGCAAAAGGCGAATCTAAGTCAACTCAGAAATTAGAACAGCAGCTCAAAATGTAGATTAGGTAGATAAATGATTATTGCATATTTCACAATTTCTTTATATAATATATAGGCAAAAAAAAAACAAAACAACACACCAAAAATTATGTTTTGGTGTTATGCATGTGTACATAGGAGGCAGCTTAAGGGTTCTAGTGAATGTAGTTATCCACCAAGTCAAGGGTTAGCACTGTTTTCTAATCTCTTCTCCCACTGCAGACCAGTGGCCTCATGTATAAACGGTGCATACGCACAAAAATGTTGCATACTCCCGTTTCCACGCTCAAATCACGATGTATAAAACTTAAACTTGGCATAAAGCCACGCACATTTTCACGCTAGCTCAGACCCTGGCGTACGTAAGTTCTCCTCTCGGTTTTGCAAACTGGCAGCACCCAGCGTCAAAGCACTGCTTTTGTTCCAGTCTGGTTTCCCTTTCTTTTATAGATCCACATTCCTGACACAGCTTTATCATATACACTGAAATTAACCGCATATTGTTTATTAGTTTAGGGCATGATTGTAATTAAACTGTAACAATATAATGGTCCACGGAATGGCCAAACTATTCCAAATACCATAACTGCTTTAGCGTTGTTACTCTCAAGTATTTATCCCACTGTATTGGAGTGTGGAATCACAGCTCTACAGCAGCTGATTGGAAAGAGAATTATCAGTATACAGCATCCAGCACACGCTACCACAGCCATGCTGTCTATTTGAACTGTTCTCATAGGAAAAACGCTTCAGAGCCTTTCCTGTAGGGACAGCACGGTTCAAAAACAGTTTGATCCCAAGAACTATAAATGCACTCAATCAGTCCATCAAATACTCCTTGTAGAAGTTTGTACTTAAAAGTACAATTACCTCACTGTAAACTTGCGATACAGTTATAATATTGCACAACCTGAGCCACTTTATAAAGCACATATTTACATATGATATCATTTTTAAGATGAAATGCAGCAAAATATGTTTATAACATTATACAGATAAAATGTTAACATTATTTAAATAATCTATATTGTTAATAATTAAACATGTAAGGACACGGTGTTGCAGCACTAGCGACGAACTGGCGCCCATTCACGGATTGTTCCTGCCTCGTGCTGTATTCTTGCTGGGACTGGTGCGACACTGGATAGATAGATAGATGGATATAATAATTAAGCATGTACTACCAAGATATTTCAATGTTCCTTAAAAGTTTTGAAGAATCTGTGTTTTAAGCCTACAGATGGCTTGACATCTATTACAGAGCTGATCGCGTGGCAATTGGGTACGTGGAGAAAGAAAAGGAAGGACAGGAATTGGAGGTTAGTATGTTTGAAAGAGACAGTACTTATGCAATAAATTATTTCATTGAAGGTCGGGCACGGCGCAGCAAGCATCTTGTGGGAGGCATGAACAATCTCTGGATGAGGCTCCACCTCGTCATTATCACTGCGCCACCGTGTTCCCATGTTTAATAACATGCTTTAATTCCTATCATCATGAAAATGATAACAAGTATACATCTCAGTATTTAAATTATTCAGAGAGCACTACTAATATCACGAATGTAATGGATTCTGTGTTCTGTTGGAGGAAGAAAAAGCCTGTTTAAGAATCACGTAGTGATTTACACACATAGAGCACATAGAAGAACAAATACAATACAAAGCATTTAAAGTGCTACTTTTGTTACGATAGTATTTGAAAAACTAGCAAATTAAAGATTTTAATGATGTTTATGATGTTCTACTTTAATGACAAAATAAACTATGTGATTAAAGTGGAAATTTCAAGATTAAAGTTCTGTGCTTTTTTTCCCCACTGTGTGCCTATTTTTTTTTTTCTTTTCTCTGTACCCTAATAAGCTTCCATATGACACTCAGACGGTGGGCTACGACTTGCCTTTTCACGGCGACTTTGATATCCAACAACTTCTTTTTTACTTTGGGTACTGTGCGACTTTGTGAAATTGAACTTTCAAGTTTCTCTGACACTCTTTGTCACTCAATCAACTTCCTTTTGTTGTTTATACCACTGTTTAAACCAACAAATAGTACGTTTTTCCTTGCCTCCACTTGGTATTCTCTGAAATTCTTCTGTTTTACCCGTGCTTCTGCCATTGTTTTTTCACAGAACGCTGAGCTTAAGGCTATTTATATTGATTTGCATATTCAAAGAGGCATAGTTCTGGGAGGAGTTGGGGAGTGGCGGCAGGCGCGTGCACGTGCGTTTCTTTTCACGCTGACCGGGATTTATGGAGCGGAAGAACATGGAAGTTGGCGTACGCACAGATTTATGTATCTGGATTTTTTTGTCAGTACGCCATGATTTACTGTGAATTCTATGCACAACGTTATGCATGAGGCCCCAGGTGATTGATGGCCCTTCCATCACCGATGTCATCTCCGGTGTCCTTCCTCATGGACCTGCCCTTCCTACCATCTTCCTTCTTAACCCAGAAAAACAATTACCTACTTCAGTTCTGTTTGGACGTGCGTCTGTGAAAACATCCCTGCAATTAACTGCGAGTTTTTTTATACATAAAAACTGTCAAATCAAACTGTGTATATACTGTATATACTGTGTGTGTATATATATATATATACATATATACATATATATATATATATATATATATATATTCACGGCATTCGTAGTCTGTGTCACAATCTGATTGTAAGGGTGGTTACCTATATATATATATATATATATATATATATATATATATATATATATATATATATATATATATTTTTTTTTTTTTTTCTGTGTGTGTATATATAATTTCCCTAATAATATCATGTCCTGGGATTTGACAAAACAATATTATGTCAGCAAGGAGTACTACAAATTACAGAACAAATAATGCCATTTAGCCTATTACTTACAGTACCACCAGGCTAATATTATGCAACTATAGTTGTGCAGAAAAGGTTGTCGTAACCTCCAATACTACTAAGTCCAAATACATTTTCTGAACAGGCGTATGTTATTAAGGATCACAGACATACAGTAGAGACAGGCAGTAATATACACTGTTAACAATGTATTTAGAAAAATAAAAAATCAATGTACATGAGTGATAAATACATAAGCCATATAAAAATCATTTATTTTTTCACTATAACGTATACTGTATTTAAACCTTCAGACTCTTACAGATTATATACTTGTTAAAAATACATATACGTACAGCTGCATAATTCTGATTGATTTCCATCCATCCATCCATTTTCCAACCCGCTGAATCCGAACACAGGGTCACGGGGGTCTGCTGGAGCCAATCCCAGCCAACACAGGGCACAAGGCAGGGAACCAGTCCTGGGCAGGGTGCCAACCCACCGCAGGACACACACAAACACACCCACACACCAAGCACACACTAGGGCCAATTTAGAATCGCCAATCCACCTAACCTGCATGTCTTTGGACTGTGGGAGGAAACCGGAGCGCCCGGAGGAAACCCACGCAGACACGGGGAGAACATGCAAACTCCACGCAGGGAGGACCCGGGAAAGTGAACCCGGGTCCCCAGGTCTCCCAACTGCGAGGCAGCAGCGCTACCCACTGCGCCACCGTGCCGCCCTCTGATTGATTTACTTTTGTTAATTTACTTTCTCCTAAATTTTGTTATATATATGGGTAGGGTGATGGTAATACAATGACTTCTGCTAGTGCTATATGGATCCAATATCCTAGGCTTGAATCCTTCAACCTGGTTATTGACTAAGTGGAATTTGCACATTCTCCTTGTTTCAAGATGGTTTTTCCTCCAGGTACTGTAGTTTTCCATCCACATCCCCAACAAAGTGGTTTAATTGGCAAATCCAAATTGTCCCTGTGAAAGTGAGAGTGTGGGTGTATACGTGAGTGGACTCTACATTGCACTGGCTCTGCACCACTCCCAGTGCTGTCAGGGTAGGCTTTGACTTTCTACAAACCAGAGCTACTGTATACTAAGTGGATTTAAGAAAATTATGTTAATTTACTAGTAGGGTGATTTTACACAGTCCTTTTATTAGGTTTTTTGGCTGAGAGGGTGTTCAGATTTTAACAGACAATAGCTATCAAAGTCAGTTTTTGCAATAAATTCTATTTTGGCCCTCTATATGTGTTTATATGAATATATAAGAATCCCAGTGTTAATTATTACCTAGAGCCAATAATATTGGGATAGGATCAAGTTCCCTGCAATGCTGTAATGGAAAAATTGGTCAAGAAAAAAATTAGAGATATATAAATTATCTCTATGTTATTGATGAGACTGAAAGGGTTATTTTTCACTATGTTTCTGTAACATATAATATGTGTAAATGTAACAACATAAAGCAACACTTTGATGGTACATTTCTAATTTCTAATTAAAATTGTTTACCCTTTCTGTTTTGTGCTTTTTTCAAATCTATGAATAATATGGTTTCAATTTAAATTAATTAGTGTCATATTTGTCAGTTATTATCCAACCCGCTATATCCTAACACAGGGTCATGGGGGTCTGCTGAAGCCAATCCCAGCCAACACAGGGAAGAAGGCAGGAACAAATCCCCCGGCAGGGTGCCAGCCCACCACCGGGCACACACACACACACACACACACACACACATCCACACACCAAGCACACACTAGGGACAATTTAGGATCACCAATGCACCTAACCTGCATGTCTTTGGACTGTGGGAGGAAACTGGAGCACCCGGAGGAATCTCACACAGACACGGGGAGAACATGCAAACTCCACACAGGGAGGACCTGGGAAGCGAACCCAGGTCTCCTTACTGCAAGGCAGCAGCGCTACCACTGTACCACCGTGCCGACCTGTCATATTTGTTTTACTTTAAAAAAGTAATTTACATTATTGTCCTATACAGAAAAGTCTATGATCCAATTGTGGCACCTACCTAGACAATGGCAAATACAGATGTCGCAATCACTGTTTCCATAATAATATTATTACTGCTATGATACCGTCTGAAAGAATGATGTGTAATTTCTTCTTTTACTAAAAATCCATTTTGCTTTGCTGCATTTTAGCTGGGAGCATAACATGCCATACACTGTCATCTTTCTGTGGCTTGAACAGCTGCTGAAGGATGAATCAGCGTACTGTTAAAGAAAGAAAAAAAATCTTTCTAAACAGGTTTCAGCAATGCAAGTCTGTTTCCTGGCCCTACTATACACAGTAGTAATCAAATAAAAAGCAACATTTCTTAACCGTGCAGTTTTCTTACTTAGTACCACTGTCTCTTTCATCGTGAACGTAAACAGTGATTCCATTGTTACAGTAACATATATGAGATTAAAAAGTGCAAGGAGGGATCAGTTCTGTTCGCCTGAGTCTCTTCAAATATCATATATATAGTACCATACTACCATCTGTATTCTGCCTTAGGGTTGGTATCTGTCTTGGCTGTTAACTGTGTTATAAACCAGTATTTAAATTGTTGATTTGATCTATTACACATTTACACTTATTTGTTGATGCTTACTTTGAAATGAATGTTAGAATTTGCTTCAAAAACTACACTTTACTTGCCAAGCAAAGTATTATTCATATTTTTTATTTATCTTTGATCAGCTTTTTTCTAATACATCTGTTTATCCTTGTATGTATAAGGTCTTTAGAATATAGTCTTTACCAGCTAATCAAAGAGTAGAGTCTCTGGAGGCCCAGCAGCAACAACCCCGAAACAACCATTCACTTTTAAAAAACACAGAAATGTTTTTAGAGTCAAAGTCAAACATTACTTTAAGTCCATGCATTTTTAAAAATGAGATAATTAACTACAAGTAGGTTTTTATAATTAACAAAACAAACTTTGCACTTTATGGATTTTGTCATTTTAGTCAGCTAACTAGCAACAATTATTATTTTTTTTTTAAAAACAGCAGGACTTTCTTTAAAATGTACCCACCAGATTCCATACATTCAACTTGAGGTTCTTCTTCTGCTTGAGGGACTTGGGATTCTTGTGGTTTATTTGGTTTACTTTGGCTTCCACTTCCTCTTGAGTTGGTAGATGAATTCTTCCTAAAATCAAATGAAAAGACATCTTTTACAGCTATATTTTCTCAGCAGCTGCATTGTGCTTGTCTCATTGGACACAGCATATGTTTTATAGATAGCAGTGGTCTGTGGATAATAGAAAAGTATTACATATATATTCAAAAAATGAACATTTGTGGTATCTAACTTATGAAAGTTAGTTAAAGGTAGTCTGTTTAATAAATATTCGTTTTTTGAACATGAGACTATGTCTGTGATATGGGGTTTGGGGTGCTGAGGTCACTACATATAGTACAATGGTTTGATGCCTTTCAAGTAGGCAATCAGGTATTGATTCCCTTCTATTACACTAAACATTTATATTAATAAAGTAACAAATACATTTATTTTTAGCTCTTGGTAGAGCCACATTGTATATGACGTTATTTATTGCAATTTGTGGTTGCAAACATAATCTCTCACCATTACAACCCACTTAATGCTGCTTCTCTATCGATTCAAAAGCTGTACTCTGCTAATCAGTAGTCGTAACCTTACAGTTGACTCAAATCTCATAAAGAATTCATCAGATACTGTTCATATTTAGTCTGAACACAATGATTTTAACCACTTTAAATGTACAATGAACTTTTGAAATAATACCTACGGCTAAACAGGGAAACACTTCTGCATAAATAAAGCTGGCTTTGTGTCTGTTCATATGGATGTACAGTTAGGTCCATAAATATTTGGACAGAGACAACTTTTTTCTAATTTTGGTTCTGTACATTACCACAATGCATTTTAAATGAAACAACTCAGATGCAGTTGAAGTGTAGACTTTCAGCTTTAATTCAGTGGGGTGAACAAAACGATTGCATAAAAATGTGAGGCAACTAAAGCATTTTTTTTTAACACAATCCCTTCATTTCAGGGGCTCAAAAGTAATTGGACAAATTAAATAACTGGAAATAAAATGTTCATTTCTAATA
Organism: Erpetoichthys calabaricus; assembly: GCF_900747795.2. Taxonomy (NCBI): domain Eukaryota; kingdom Metazoa; phylum Chordata; class Cladistia; order Polypteriformes; family Polypteridae; genus Erpetoichthys; species Erpetoichthys calabaricus. Next base: position 122,004,241 of record NC_041397.2, on the reverse strand, counting down.
CTTGGTTGAAAACCCTTTGCAGGCAATGACAGCCTGAAGTCTTGAACTCATGGACATCACCAGATGCTGGGTTTCCTCTTTTTTTAATGCTCTGCCAGGCCTTTACTGCAGCGGATTTCAGTTGCTGTTTGTTTGTGGGCCTTTCTGTCTGAAGTTTAGTCTTCAACAAGTGAAATGCATGCTCAATTGGGTTAAGATCAAGTGACTGACTTGGCCATTCAAGAATTTTCCACTTTTTTGCTTTAATAAACTCCTGGGTTGCTTTGGCTGTATGTTTTGGGCCATTGTCCATCTATATCATGTAACGCCGCCCAATCAATTTGACTGCATTTAGCTGGATTTGAGCAGACAGTATGTCTCTGAACACCTCAGAATTCATTAGGCTGCTTCTGTCCTGTGTCACATCATCAATAAACACTAGTGTCCCAGTGCCACTGGCAGCCATGCACGCCCAAGCCATCACACTGCCTCCACCGTGTTTTACAGATGATGTGGTATGCTTTGGATAATGAGCTGTTCCACGCCTTCTCCATACTTTTTTCTTGCCATCATTCTGGTAGAGGTTGATCTTGGTTTCATCTGTCCAAAGAATGTTTTTCCAGAACTGTGCTGGCTTTTTTAGATGTTCTTTAGCACAGTCCAATCTAGCCTTTCTATTCTTAAGGCTTATGAGTGGCTTGCACCTTGCAGTGCACCCTCTGTATTTACTTTCATGCAGTATTCTCTTTATGATGACTTGGAAATCGATACGCCTACCCCCTGGAGAGTGTTGTTCACTTGGTTGGCTGTTGTGAAGGGGTTTCTCTTCACCATGGAAATGATTCTGCGATCATCCACCACTGTTGTCTTCCATGGACGTCCAGGTCTTTTTGCGTTGCTGAGTTCACCAGTGCTTGCTTTCTTTCTCAGAATGTACCAAACTGTAGATTTTGCCACTCGTAATATTGTAGCAATTTCTCGGATGGGTTTTTTTTGTTTTCGCAGCTTAAGGATGGCTTCTTTCACCTGCATGGAGAGCTCCTTTGACCGCATGTTGTCTGTTCACAGCAAAATCTTCCACATGCAAGCACCACACCTCAAATCAACTCCAGGCCTTTTATCTGCTTAATTGATAATGACATAACGACGGACTTGCCCACACCTGCCCATGAAATAGCCTTTGAGTCAATTGTCCAATTACTTTTGAGCCCCTGAAATGAAGGGATAGTGTTAAGAAAATGCTTTAGTTGCCTCACATTTTTATGCATTTTGTTCACCTCACTGAATTAAAGCTGAAAGTCTGCACTTCAACTGCATCTGAGTTGTTTCATTTAAAATTCATTGTGGTAATGTACAGAACCAAAATTAGAAAAAAGTTGTCTCTGTCCAAATATTTATGGACCTAACTGTATGTTGCTTCTTACATCACCTGAAAACTGTACTTTGCATATTTAGAAAACTGGAGGGTTACTCATGGATATTCCAGAATGTAGGCACTTTAATGCAGTTGCAAGCAGGACTTTATTATGAATGTTGTGGTGTCTGGTTTTTGTTGTTGACCATTAAGGCCCTCCTTTAGAAAGTCAGAGGCTATCTTTAAAGCTGACTATTTGAAGGTGGTTAACAGTTTAATGGGATGTGATAAAGGAGAATCCATATTTTACTGGGGAGTCCTTTCATCCGCTCAAATTACCATCTCTATTTCAAACAGCTAACATTCTGTGTGAACCCTGTTTTATAGTCAGACATCATAGGGAAAGCTGCTTTTCTCATGAGCAAGTACATGCTGCTTACTTAGACAACCATAAAGTTAAATTTACAGTGAAACTGTATAACAAAACCAGGCCAGTTTTGGGGAACACAACTAGTGTTATTTAATAATCTTAAGTGTAATGTGAATAACTTGATAACAAGAAAATACCAATGCACTTTTGTTTACAAACCACAAAGTAAAAATTCACATATGCAAAATGTATATTGGCAAAATTTCAGAATTGTTACCCACTGTTTAAGTGTAAAGTACTTGTGAGAAAATTCTACTATCAGCAACAATAGCCTTAGACACAAATAACTCCGATGCAATCACAATGAGTTTTCCTGAGAGAACGCTTATTTAAGAGAGAAGTCCACTAGCATACAAAAAAGCCATTTTCTCAATGCAAACAAATGGGTATATAAGCACAGCAATAAATATGGCAACTTTGTCACAATTCAGCTGAAGCTGAAGAAGGGTGACATGGTGGACTTCTTTGCTACTAAACTTATAAAAAATTAAATGTGCTTGAAGCAGGTGGATTTATCTCTGCAGAAAATCTGATAATTACTGCTTTTTCTAACTTGATCATTTATCTGAACTGATTGATTAATTTTCATTTTCAACTTTTTTACTTATAGATGAGGGTAAGGCAATTATAAACTCATTCAAAGAGTCACTGTCAGCCAAGCTCAACCACATTTTCAGGGAGAGAGTAGACCCAACAATTTCTCTAGTATAGCAATTCAGATAAGAGCTTTCTCTCTCTCTCTCTCTAGCAGTTCACGGTTTTCATTAATTCCTGAGCTTTCTGTTACTCTTAAAGTCTTCAAGAAGGCTCAGCAACTGATAGTGGAACAGCACATTTGTACACATTGCTTCCAAGAATCAGAATGTGCTTTTATCCTTAATGTTTCTCCATTTGCCTCACTTTCACAATTTCATCAGAAATCCAGGTATCCCTGCCTACTGTTGGGTCACATGGTCTCTAACATTATTAGGGGAGCACTGCATGCTTCCACCCAGCCTGTATATCTATTTATCTATTTCTCTCTCTCATATGCTGGCACTAGTGACACTGGTGAAAGCACCTTTGAGGCACATGGCACATATGCAGAAAGTCAGGCTCCATATTGGCCCCTGGGTTACCAAACTTACATATGCAGTGCCTTTTCTGCTACCTGGCTTCTCTCTCTCTCTCTCAACCCCAACACTTTTGTGATCCAGCCCCATCATTTTAATGGAGTGCTTGACCCTGGCAACCTCTCGCCAGCCAAGCAACTCCTACTACCCCTCTTTATGTGATTAACTTAACTAAAATTGAAACGCTGTGTGCAAAGAAATGTTTGTGTGCCTAAGTAGGTTATGTGCATGCAAAACTTCAGATATTAATGTGTGCAAAATGCATGTGTGAAGTTATTATGAATAAAATGCCTACTAACCCCTCACATTTTCTCTGATTTTCACACAGGCTAGGATTATTAGGATCAAATCTTTCTGGTGGGTTTATGGGAATTAAACATTTTCTTCCATAAAAGTTTCACTTTAAATAACTAACTTGTACTAAGTACTCTTAAATGCTTAGTTGAGGACCTCTGGTTAGTCACTTTGTTCCTATTGTATCTCATTTGATTTCTTTTCTCATACTGCCTTGTAAAGTCTGTCATTCTTTCTTGTTAAGGGACAATGCCATAAAAAATAACCCTGTCTCTATCTATCCTTTATCACACAAACCATGAGATTCTTAAATGTTTGACACTCTCAGCTTCAGAATGGCAAAGTAGACAATTATCTAAACAGATAATTATCTGCTATATGCAAAGCAAACATATATTATATATCCATTAAAAACAGATACTCTATATCTAAGTAAAAAAATAAAAAATAATATATAACTAGTGTTGCATTTTCTACCAAGTACCACATCAGTGCCATTAATAATCAGCACTGCAACCTTGACCTTTACATTGGAATATGCTCTTACCATTTATCTGTGAAGTCCAGTTTTATAGTGCTTGTGGTTGTTCCTTTCGTACTATAGTGCAAACAAAATACTGGCTCTCCAGCGTTGACACGGGGCATGCCACATTCAGCACTACCTAAAAACATTTGAATATATAGATTTGAAGTGTCCAATATTTGTTTTCAGATTCTGTAAAACTTCCAAGCTATTAAAGAAAAGTTTATGCAAAAATTCTGACACTATTTGCACACTTGAGAGAAAAAAAATTGAAAAAGCTAACATTGGGTTTTAAGAGATTTTTTTTATTATTAATACAAAATACAGAGATTATAAAGTGTGTTCTAATACTTTTAAAATACAAGTGTTCACTAAACAAAATATGCTATATAAAATAATCTCCTTTCAAAATGATACCGTGCTAGTAATATTCTGTAATAAGATAGATAGATCTTTATTGTCATTGTCACTTTTACAAAGGAACAACGAAATTGAAGACATACTGGAGCTTAAATATGCATTTAACCAAATTTACAATATTTTATATAATCAGTGAATGATTTTATCAATACTTAAAGAATTAGGAAAAAAAATCTTGTTTATAACTTGTTTTAGAAAATATGCTCATTAGACTATAGAAAGTCTCCAAATACACCAGCATTAAGTCATTGCACAACACAGCTGTAAAAGTATTGCATTCAACACAAGTGTTGTGGTTATTTTCACTATTAGCTTACAACAAAGCACAGGTCTATTTGTTTGTAAAATATAATCCATGGGATGGTATTTGGGTTAATGTGTAACGTGGGAGCAAAATACTTGCAAGCCAGTCATCGAATGAATGAAAAACATTACTGTAAGAAACCAGTTTAAGCAAGTATACACTGAAGAACAAAACTGACAGAAAAATAGCAGAGAAAATTTTATACATAATACATATTTCTAAGTTAAGGTAGAACATAGCTTGAGCTTGAAGATATGCAGTCAGGTGCACTTGCTGAAAGATAAGATGATAAACACTGGATGGAATGAAATGCTGGATACTGCAAAAGATACTGGAAAGAAAAATCCTAAGATACCATTGTAGCATAAGACAAAAATAATGAAAATGTTGTCCTTGTAGTGAACAATACCTTTACTACCATTTCCCTGAAAAAAGTAAAGAATGTTTTACATTATATTTTAAGCAAAGGTATAAAGGCAACCAATACTACATAAAAAATAACAGCATCTATCCAGCTGGAAAACAAAAATAAACTGCAGCTATAACTGTTAAAGATTCACATATTTCAATAATTTGCTATAACCATGTGTACTTTATGTACACATTGTAACCAATGAAGTTAACAAAATAGTCATTCTCTTTGGCTCTTTTATGATACAATAGGCTTTTCAAAAGAAATGTGATGACAAATATCTTAAATTAATAAATGCATACATTAAAAAACAGAGTTGAAACAAATATTTTAAGTATATCTTTGCTAAAATACACCCTGATTGTAAACAAAAACTGAATATCGGTTCTATTTACAGCATATGTTCAGATAATAAAAATATATTGTATGGATTAATACAAATTTATTTTCACTTCCCTGCATTGGCTGCATAAACTCCAAAATGTGGTCGTTTTTACCCACCTCACCAAAAAAAAAAAAAAAAAACAGCAGAAGACAGAGAATATAAAATGCTCCACATCTAGTTATTTACATTGTGGTTTTCATTACTGAATACAGCAGGAAGTGTACACTCCCTAGGACTGTGTTCTGTTAAGAATTTCAGCCAGATTAAAACCAAGTAACTACAACAAAGATATTAACCTCAAGCGTTAAGCAGGCCTGAAAGTCTATGTAATTACAGTTATTCCTGATTCAGACTTGTAGTAAAGGAAACAATCCACTTTTTCAGTCTCAGTACTGTATTCTGTTGCCATTTAGTAGGTAAAATAACATCATGCACCAAAAAAACTTGAATATTTCTACGCATTTTGCTACTATAAGGCAACTCATCAATATTTATTGAGTGGGGTGGAGTATTCAACCAAAACACAGTGGTGTGTGAACGAGAAGCTGTAAAGTCAGCTTTAGAACAAACTAAAACTGAACCATTAGTTGAATCAATTGATTGTAATGACAATGTGACATAGATAGTGAAAGTGATGAATATGGCATTGTAAGACCAAACCGCTGTGATATGCCTTGTGAATTCAGTTTCATAAAGCTGCAGCGGGAGGCAAATAGCTGAATGACAAAAAGGCAAAATGATTGCGATCAAGGAGAAAGACAAGAAAGACATTAGCTCCCTAAGCAGTGTTCACAATACAGCAACTGTAGTTTATGTTATGGGTAATGTGGAAGTCACAAGGCCTTGGCTATGGTAGCCTACAATGAAAACTCTCATGCTTGAGCAACAGAAAAAAAATATTATAAGTAAAGAGTACAAAGAAACATGCTTCTACTGTCCTCATTGCGAGTTGGGATGTGTATCAGTGTGTTCTAAAACATATCACACAAAGGACGTGTACTAAATGTGTATCATTACAACAGTGGACATTAGACATACATTTCCTACTGTATTTATGTTAACATTTTGGTATTTACATGTTTCTGTTACACATAATAACATTTTTTCTGGTTGAAAAAATGCAACATTTTAAACTTGTTTTCCTGGGAATAAAAATGAATGGAGGCTACAACAAGAAAAACTAAAGAGAGGATACATTCAGCCTTCTTTTAATACAGTAACCAATACATTTCACTGTTTTTAACTTTTAACAAACAGTTAATAATGTAAATATATTTCAATATGCCTAGGCAGAACTGTGGCACAACAGATAGTATTATCAACTTGATGTAATTACACCCTAGCTAAATTCCAAACTGGAGCACCAAGACTTCTGAACAGAAGTGAAATCTCATTGTGAACATTAGGATTTCCACTTACAAAACTGACATCAATCTATCAGGTTAATGAGTGTTTATAAAATGTCCACAAGTGTAAGTGTACACAATGCACTGGACTAGATTCTAAGAAGAATGTAGGCCTTACACCTAAACCTTACAAGTCTAATTTCAATTCTCAACTGCAATAAAAAGAATCTTTTTAAGCCTGATGAAGGAAATAAAGCTAATAAAAACAAGTGTAATGATCTACAATTTTTTCATACTTTTTAATTCAACAGTTTATGTAATAAACATGTACATAAACTGCACAAAAATACTGAAAACCTTTAAATATTAACTTAAGATGTTAAAAAATATGTTCCAGGAGCAACGCACTATAATGAATAAGCAAGTCCTGCTAAAACGGAGCAAGAAGTGCATCTTCACAATAAGGATGGGGAGAGACTTAAAAAAAAAACAAAAAAAAAAACCCTATTTATTAGTTAAAGCCAATACTCCATCATCAAGAACCAATTAAATGCAATATATGACTCATCTAACTGCTACTGGACTCCATTAAGTAAAACACAATAGATGCACTGAAACAGTCCCATCCCACATTCTTTCTCGGGTCTTTAGCAATATATCTGCTCCTTATATTTAGATATTTATATTTATTATTTATTATCAGATATTTATTAACAGACATTTACACAATTGATTGTGTAATTAGCAGATGACAAAAAATAAAAAGTACGTAGTAAGATAAAAAAAAGAAAAATGCTCATACATAATATTACAACCTTTTTGCTAAACATATTGCTAAACACTTATTGCTAATTTATCTATTGAATAGCATATTTTTTTTCTGTAGTTGGAGAATTTTGTAACTTGTTAAACTGCTAATTATGGAATTTATAATATAGATAATGAGTATGATTTGATGGAGCTTTTATAGGATAAGGTCTGCACATACTACTACCAGTTCCAAAGACATCTGATCAGCTTCACTATGCTTGCTGGTTTGCTTTATGTAAGAAAAAAATGAGCTTTTGTTAAAACTTTTTAACCCTTAACTACTCGCACCATTTCTCATCTCATAAGTACTCACACGATGTACTTTATGCACCAGTGTTAAAATGGCTATTTAAATTGTACATGTTTTTAATGTAATTTAATACCACATTACTGAATAGTATGACACAGTCTAGGACTATATGAAAATAAACCTGATCCACTTCTCCAGTGCTCATTCGTCACCAGTCACACTTTCCTCCACTGCAGGATTGTACATGTCACATTTCACTTTAGCTGCTGAAAGATCTTTGCAGACAAAGTCATTGCAAGAAGAACACCTCATCATTGTCATACATACGTATGTACCCGTGAGGTATACCAAATGCACCATATGGAACTTGCTACTGCGCATGCACTCGTAAAATCGGCTGGTGGCACACTGAAGGGCACATATTGCAACACTGTATTTGTAGTGAATCAAACTGAGGATAGATGGCGGATGCTGCAGGTAGAGTCAAGTAAAAGGATGTTGGACAAAAATAACTCAGATTGGTGTACAAAATACACCAGTGTGAGTAGTTAAGCGTTAAATATACACCCAACACAATCTATAAAGCTTAATTAGCTGTTATACTGGATAACCCAAATTGTTTTAGAATGAGACTCAGTCTGTGAATTCTTAGTGTATCTGAGAAGGTGGGATTGTCTTTTTTCCTCTAAAGTCTATAAGAAACTCTTCTTCACATTTACCCTATGTTTTGGAGCTCCAGGTGTTAAATTGCAATTTTAGCTCAGTAATTCTACCTGCTACACTTTTACACAATTTCAGTGGTCATGCATTAAGCAACAGATCTTGTGTATGCTCTCAGTATAAAGTTTGCTTTGTTGCTTTTCAAAGTAAGTAACACTATGTAAAAATTAGCAAATGCCTGTTTGTTTTAAATTACTGACATATATGAAGGTTTTTACAGCAGCACATATTATTTTGCTAAATTAAATTAATCTTACTATATACTGCTTATAATAGCAAAGACAACCCAAGACAAAATGTAAAATTTAGGAAAAAGGCCATAAAGTAAAAAGCAGTAATTTGTACAAAAGACATGATACAGATTTTCTGCTCCACAAAACACAAAAACTTAAGCATTTCAAGAGCAAATAGTATTAAGTAAAACACATAAAGCTATCAACTGTTTCCTGACATTATATTAGCATAAACAGTATATTTGTTTTGCTCTATACAATTTTACTAGTTGTAAGTAACCTTGTGTCTACCATGTAAACTCAGAAGACTGTGCATGACTTTTGAAGGTAAATCATAGAGTCTTGGGTGGCTTATGGTCAGTTTTACTTAATAATTCAGTCCATCATGTGATTCATGACTGTATGTTTCACAGCTGCATGGCAATTTTGAATGCACTGACAGACACTATAAGCAGTTATACAAAATTCTGCAAGGATGCTACAATCCCCGTTAAATCAAGTAAAAAACAGTGGCAGTTTGTAATGCGGAGTACTGGAGCGCATCCCCCCAAATATTTTAAAAAATCTACTTAAATTAATTAGGTTATGTGAAATAATCATGAAATAAATTTATTTATTTGCACAATGTGCCTGGTGTCAGTTCATGTCAACAACCATTAAAAATTGGTTCTGTATTGTATTTGTTTCATTTCTTTGTGAAGTAAAAAAAAAAAAAAAAGCTCTGTGAATACCTATACTTCCAGAGTGTAGGACATCAGCCAAATGAGAGTCTATGTAAGTCCTTGATCTTTTGGCAAGCAGGTAAAATGAGGATACCCTTTAATTGGTTGCATTCAGATTTTTCCAGGGACACAGCTCACTCTCTGTCCTGGAAACACCCACATTTATAGGCAGCGAATTAGTATTGTTTTAGGTTTGGTTTTTTTTAATTTAATGTAATTGGAAAATCATCAATGCACTATATAATGTTGATGTCAATGGTTCACAGTTCACACCTGCCTTTAACATTACATAACTACAGATAAGCGAGAACAACTTTGATGGCACCTTCAAGCGGAACTTTAGAAATTAAAGAAATGTTGGTAATTTCTTTTAAAAAAAACAACCCTTCATAAATCATTCACTTGAAGAAAAAAGAAGATAAAGGAGCTTGGTCTGGACTGGCCTGACTTAAGAATCTGAGCATGAGCTTACATATGGACTTTTTCCAGCTCTTGTTATGACAAATGGAGTTGGCTAACTTGGTGTGGTGTTAAGTAATGCCTTTTTTGCTTTCCCTGTTTACTGTTTAAAAGTGTTGATACCGAAGATTTGTGAACAACAATGGGGAAAGATCAAAAACATCTTTCTGAAAAATCCAAGCAGCATAAAAGTAACCACAGTTATCTAGACAATAGCATGAGACTAAAGTTTTTGATAGGTTTAGAATTACTGAACAGCTAGATGAAGGCTACAGAATTGGATCTGAAGACACAATGAAGAGGTGCTCAAAAATCAACACATCCTGTTCAGAATAATAGCTAAGATCTATATGTTTTTGTGGATGGTAGCAAAGTGGTGTGCCTTGGGATAATTTTGGTTGCAAAAAGATGTCACTCGTTGCACAGCTGCACTCAGATCCCAATCCAGGTGGTTCGTCATGTAGTGTGCGCTGTAATCAGTACATGCTCCCAACCTGCTGCTTGCTGCTGTAGTATAAAATTTGGGTGGTTAGTGCACCTGCTCCTTTCCACATCTATAGGGCAAGTTATAGCAAGAATAAGGAAACTGTGCAGGTCACAGACTGAAGCTCTAGAGCACAATATAAATGGGAAAGCTGGCATCAGATTGCAGTATAGCGGAAAGGGTATAATACATTTTAGCCTAAATTTGTCCTATGTGTCTGGTACTGGACAGGCTCCGATGTGCGCTGACACCATGATGAGGACTACGAGAGCATGTGGAATGACCAGATAGATAGATAGATAGATAGATAGATAGATATGAAAGGCACTATATAATAAATAGATGTGAAATGCAGTATAAGATAGATAGATAGATAGATAGATAGATAGATAGATAGATAGATAGATAGATAGATAGATAGATAGATAGATAGATAGATAGATAGAGCAGAGCCTTCTACCTAATAGATAGACAGATGTGCTGCTTCAGTTTGTCCCCCCAAAAGCTGCACCCACACCCAAATTTTTATCACTAGCCGCCACATATTTAGTATAAGACTTGCAAATCCTTCAAAATAACAAGTCATTTTATAATAATGTCAATATGCCACACTGCACAAAGATGAATAACCCATCTACTGATGTTTTTTAAGTGTTATGAAGACCAAAAGAAGCCTTTGTTAAGGTCTTGTTACATAAATTAATAATAGGACACATTTTTGCAGAACCTAAACTAAAGTGTTACCACTATTTGAAATCAAGATAAGTGAAACCATGGTACTCAGTCATAAATATTACAATATTGTCATGGAACATCAAGCACAAATTAAATTAAGTCGATGTAAAAAGACAAGAGTTTCCAACAAATATTCCATGAATACCGTACCTCACTACTAGCATGTAGACTTATCTTGTTCAATTGGAAGAGTCCCACCACACCACATTTAATTCAGTGGGTAACTGATGTCCTATACTGTTTGAAACTGGAAAAAATCAAATTCTCACTCAGCGGATCTGTTTAAAACATTTTAAAAATATAACATGATCTAATCAACAACATTTTAGAATAAGTTTCTATATCTGGGAAAAAGAAAACTCTTCCTTCCTTGCTGCTTTTAAAGATTTGCTTTGTTGGCTGGCTCCCCTCTCTTTCTTTTGGGTGGGAGTAGAATTTTGGTTTTTTTGAGTTTGATTTGATTGTATGGATCATTATTTGCTTTTAATTAAAATCAATGAAAATGTAAACATTCTATGAATATAACTGTCTTTATCTGTCTATGGGATGATCTAAAACCCCATTGGTTCCTGATCCGTAAGTTAGCGACTCTCCAAAAGCAGCTTAGTATTCTTAGGTATTAAGAAAAAAAAAGTTTCGCCTTTGATGGTCAAGGACACAAGAACCAAATGTCAATACCCAGTTCTAGCATTTCTCAACTATGACTCAATATAGTTGAAGGAAACCTTCTTTTGAACATTACATTCACAAAATTAAAAATCTGTTTCTGGAAAATAGGAGCCTGGAGCATGCTCCAGCAGCATTGCACACAAGGCAGGAACGAGCACTGGACAGGATACCAGCCCATCACACAGCCGACTAACACACATCTCTGAAAATGTGGAAGGAAACTTTGCGTAACTGGAAGAAAACCACATAGACCTAAGGAAAATGTGAAAACTCCTTTTGAAAAATGACCAAGATTTAAACACAGAATGATTATGAATAACATAATGATAAAACATTACAGCAGGCATCAAGTATCATTTCAAAAGGTGTAATTAAGTATATATAGTGTGTGCTGCATATAAACCAATTTCTATATTAAACAACAATGCCAAACTTCCAGAGAAGGTTTTGTCAAAAAGAAAATAGAATGTGGTTTACATGAGCTGTCAAGATCAAAGACCTCATTACACAAATTATGCAGCTTTTTATGTCACCTGATCTTTGTTTGGGTGCTTTACCAGGGCTTCAAAATGCCTTACAATTAAAAACAGAATACTGAATCATTCTTAAAATTGGATCACACATTTCTATCCAGCTCCGAATGATACACCTTTTGTACCCACTTTAATCACTCAACTCTTTCATCTTCCTAGACATTCTTGCATAGCTCTTCGCATACATATATTTCCCATGCTTTTTCTTTTTTAGACATATACCTGAGAAGACTAAGCAACTAAAGTAATGTGTCTCCGATTTTTATAAATATTTCTTTTGTATTCAGCTCCATTTTTAAAACTATAAAACAATATTGTATATGGCAGTGTTAAACCAAGTTTTCAGTTTATAATGTAAATAATAATAAAGGATACTGATCAGAATTTAAAATAAAAAGTAAACACAATAACCAAAAGAAATACAATTACTGTACTCTTCTCATAACAAACAAATTCAAAACACCTTTGTTCATCAAAGAAAATTTTCATTTCACAAGATTTTTCTGAAACAGTAAGATAACGCACTATCCTGCATATAGTTAATGTATTACATAATTATAGGTTATAAAATTTGGTTGTAAAAAATGCAAACTTTAGAAAATAATTCAGCCAAGAAATATAAAATAATCCAGTATGTTAAAACATTTAAACATCTAATAATGCCTGTTGAAAAATCAATCGACAATCTGCAGGTACATCTTAAGTAGTCTTTTATTTTTTAATGAAAATAATTGCAAATTTTACCATGAAAGCAACTTTCAACCAAATTAATATATTGTAAATCCCTTTTTATTGTTTTATTTAACACTAGAATCCCTGAAGCTTATGATTTTTTCGTTGTCCCTGACCTCCTTAAATTTTCCTGATACTCACCAAGAAGCTTGTAGCACCTTATCACTGCATCAATAGACCGCTTTTATTTTGCAAATGTGTAGTTTAGCAGAACACACCCTGTGACAGTCCTTGTCCCCCAGTCAGTCAGACGAAAGCATTATCCTGCTGCAATTAAGTGTTTATCTGGCAATGTGTTTGTAAGTAATTATATAGGTAATGAAATATCATAATTTGAAATACATACATTTCATGTGTGTTCCATGTCTACAACGATCTGTGTAAATATAGAAAGACAGAGGAAATGCAAGGCAAGAAATGCTGAACACACAGTTAAAACAGAAAATGTTTTCATATGTTATAGTAATAATGACATCATTTTGACGTGAAGTGTAGGATGTGTGAAGCCCAAATATCCAAGAAACACTTTTACAAAAGGTATAACAAAACAAATATGCTTTTATTGAAGAATAGGACTGAAGAAAAAGAAATTGCTCAATTGACATGTTGCTGAAGTTAAAGTATCAGTCGTTACAAAATAAAAGACGTTCGCATACACGTGTGTTTGCTCGTTTCATTTTCAACGGGTATCACATTGGTAATGCTACTCCCATCAAGGTCTGCACAGATGGCGCAGTGTATAAAATAGTTTAACAATGAGCTGTTATTATTATTATTACCATATAAAAAAAATATACATTTGATATGAGTCTGTAACATCCTGTGTAAAGTTAAGATTCACACAGACAATCATATCAACATTCCATTTGAACGATTTTTTTATTCAGTTTTATTCTTGGATCTATACATATTAATAAAAGGCAAAGCCCTCACTGACTGACTGACTGACTGAGTCATCACTAATTCTCCAACTTCCCGTGTAGGTGGAAGGCTGAAATTTGTTACAAAAGTTAGGCAGGTTTCATTTCGAAATTCTAATGGTCATAACTGGAACCTGTTTTTTGTCCATATACTCTAATGGAGGAGGCGGAGTCACGTATCGCGTCATCACGCCGCCTACGTAATCACGTGAACTAAAAACAAGGAAGAGATTTACAGCACGAGTCAAACGCGGGAACAAAGGTAAATGACGTTAATTTTTGAGTGTCTTTTAATACTGTGTAAGCATACATATTAACACATGTGCAATTAAACGTGTGCATTTACGGGGTGATTTCTCAGGCTTAAAAGCTTGCCTTTTATTAAAAAGATAAATGCAAACTGTTTTCATTCTGAAGGGCACAAGCCACGTTAGATTTCAGACGTTAAACGCGCAAAAATGTCGGTACACCAGATAAATAAGCGCAACATATTATCAGTTGTATTGTATGCTAACAATACATATAGAAATGTGTTAATCCTTAACTAATATTATGGGATGGTGTTTTTCGACTCGCGCCTTGATTTAAACGATTGCATTTCTTGGTGGGTTTGCGTAGCTGATTGTCAATATCTTTACACCTCTTTTTAAGACTTAATTTAAAAAGGTTTTCTTTTCTTCTTAATTAAAATTTAACAGCAATACTTCACCGCTGCGAAGCCCCTCTAGCGCTGACGTCCGAGGTTCGAT